>NW_006238928.1:3706278-3714323 GCF_000226075.1 Solanum tuberosum
GGGGGGAGGGGTGAAAAAATTAGATTTTTAAGTTGAAAATATTTTTAAAAAACAAACTTAAATTTATTTTTTTTGGGGTGGGGTGGGGTAAAAAAATATAAAATTGAAGTTAATTTTTTTTATTTTTAAAACAATCTTTAAATTATTATTTTGGGAGGAGGGGAATTGGTTTGAGGGTAGAGACAAAATAAATTGATTTTTTCAATAAAAAAATAATTGTAATTTGAAGTTGGAAGAGAGTTTTGGAAAATGTTTTCCTTAAGTTTAGAAGGAAAGTTATTTTCCTTAAATTTGAGGAAAATGAGTTGATTTGGAAAACATTTTCCAGAACATTTAGGCCAACCAAACATGAGAAAATTGGAAAACATTTTCCTTCATACCAAACACACCCTTACTGCTATCAATAATCCCAATTGAATCAACGTCATTTAGCACATCGTACCCATATAAGCCCGTATAGAGTCGGTTTGGTTCACGACACGAAGAAACATTTATAATTATCATATCAACAAGACGAGTTTAATTAGCTATAACAAGAACATTAACAAATAGATCTGACATTGCTCAGGAATGAAAGATGATAGTAAGGGAAATAGATAAAACAATTTATATTGAATGTGTATGTATCGAGCAATTACGCAATATTTTTTACTTTTATAAATAAAATAACCAGTAATTGATCTATATATCAACACCTAAATTTCTCAAAACTATGAAGTCTGATGTGATCTATTTTTAAATAAATACATGCAACCCGTTGTAGTTAATAGTGCAACTGTACTAATGTTTGTAAATAAAGAAAGAAAATTTGCAATCCCTTTCAATTCACTTCAGTTTATTTCACTAAAGACATTAATTCATCAAATAAATAGTTGCTTCAAAGTCCAATAATTAATCTCATCTATGCACATTATAAAAGTTACTTCCTCTATTCAATCTTATGTGAGTTAAAACTAATTGTTATTGTTTTGGTTCAACTTTTTTTTCTTTTTTCTTTATACAATATTCAAAAACATTTTAAAAATTTTTTGAATCATTAACTCTGATTATTTGTATTTTTTATATAGTTTTCAAATATATATATATATATATATATATATATATATATATTCTTTTAAATAATTTTAAAAATAATTAACTACTTGATTTTTCACATTATTCATTCACAAAACCACACTTTTCATGAGAAGTCGAAAAAAAAAAATTGAGTACTCTACGTGTTTCATCCTCATATCTTTTCCATTACCAATCGAACAACCAAACAAAAATTCATCCAACAGAAATTGAAAATCCAAAAAAAAAATAAAAATAATTCAATGAAGAAGATAAAGAAATTTCTAAATTCATATTACATGAGATCATACACAAGAAATTATTACAACATACAAAAATTTTACTCTCAAAAAAAGATCTCTAGAATTTTCATGGATATTCAAAATGAGCAAAAAAAATGTGGATAGTTATTTGTTTCACATGCTCCCTGGCGGATCAAGGGTGAGCTCAATATTGAGAGACTCCGAACTGTTGCCATCATTAGCGCCGTAGCATCCCATGATCTCCGAGTTCGGATTTCAATCCAGACAAATCTTCTTTGGCTGGTACCTTTGATCTCAGCTATGTAGCTCCCTCGCGGAAGATTCCTAACACCCTTTTAACGCATCTTACTTGTGGGAACTACCGCATTGATATTTTTGTTTTGTGCCATCTTAAAAATAAAAGAACAAAGAAGAAATAAAAAAATTATTTATATAGATGTCTCTCAAGAAATAGTTTTTTTTGTGAAAAGAAGAATAAGTGAACAAAGAAGGAAGAGGGAGAGTGATTTGTCTATAGAGGTCTCTCAAGAATATTTTTTTTGAAGAGAAGAATGAGTGAACAAAGAAGGAAGAAGGAGAGTGATCTGTATAGAAGTTTTTGAAGAATTTATTCTTAATTTTTTGTGAAGGGAAGAATGAGCTAACAGAGAAGGAAGAATGTAATAACCCGTAAAGTCATTTTTGGAAATTATCATATAAATTATCATTTTTACCCCTTTTGATAATTGCATGAGTCAATTATTTTGATAAATCCGTGGAGTTGGTTTGAAAATTTTTGAGCTATTTGTTAATTACGATTATTTAGTGGATGGGTGATTTTTAAATAATTAATTTTAGTTGGTGGTTAATGGGCCAAGTTCAAGTGTAAAACTGAATTACATTAGAAAGGTTTATTACTATTTTACATAACACAAGTAGTAACCTCTAATCCACGAACGATGCGGCAACAACACGAAGACACCACTTTGCTGCAGGTAATTCATCACCACACCAAAGTCTTGTACTATGATTATGGATAGTCATGTTATTATTGCTATTATTATGTATTTGGCGTGAATAGAATTGGTTTTGAGACTTGGTGTCGTGTCGGCTTATTAAATTGCGGGCAAGCTCTTGCTGCAATCCATAATTGTTTATGGGGATTAGTGGTAGGTGTTATAGGATTGAATTGATGAGAATATATCATACTAATATATATTATTAATATGTTAGCAAATAAGGAATTGGAATACAGTATATGTTTTGCAACATGTGGTCAGAATGTATTATGGATAGTTGAAGCTATGGTTAATAATGACCTACTGATTTTAGGGTAGCTATAGGCCAATAATTGAATATTTAATTGTTGGGGAATAAATTATAGGAATATAACTTGTATCAATATGAACCATTCTGGATTGGTTTTTCCGTGAAGAAAATCGCGATGTTCATAAATTTGGTTTTCTAGCGTTTCTCCAATTCCTTCTTATAATTATCACATATGATTCAATCTTTGAGATATTGAGACATGTAATTAAATATTAGGTGCATGATATCATATGAATACCATTATATTTATGATATTTGGAAAAATTGGAACTTAACCCTAGGTTTGAAATTCGGAAAACATGAGAGTTGACATGTTAATTGGCACCAAGATTAAGAACTTGATTATAAATTGAGTGATTTTTTGGGTCTAGGCTAGACCTATAGTAATCTGAGTGTGGTTAGTTTCGAAATCTTATTGTAATTATTAATGTGAATAGATTGTTTTGAGTTGGAAGTTCAACGAAAGGGAAGACTCAAGTCTCGGAGTGACTGTTCGACTATTTGAGGCAAGTAGATTTCTAAACTCTTGTTAAGTGTATGGAATTTTTGTGTATTTCCTTGTAATATGTGTTTGGGGGGTAACGAGACTTGTTGATGGGTTGACTTGTCCACATTGATTAATCCTAATAATGAAAAAGGGGTAATAAAAGACAATGTGATTAATTATTTGTGTGTAATGTGTTGAGAATGGTTTGAAAGGCTTGTTGAATCATTGTTAATGTTGTATCATTATTGTGTTGTTGTGAATTGTGAAATGTTATGAAAATGGTCATCTCCTCATTATTTGTGTGAACATGTCATTTGCATTGTTCTGAGACATGGTTGTGACAAGTGTTATGTGAATTGAAAAAAAAAATAAGAAATTAAAGAGGATGTACCATTTCGAAGGACGTATCGCGCGCCGCGATGGATACTATATTTCGAGGGATGTATCGCGCACCTCGATGGTTACTATTATAGAGGTTCGTATTGCACGCCGCGATATATGCATGGACAGATATGTCCCCCATGGGTCCCGGACTGAGAGACAGCGGGTGTGTATCACTAGGTCAGACATGCATTACTATACTTGGCATTGCATTTCCATTGCATTGCACATATTTATCATTAGTGAACTTGATATTGTGTTTTGCAGATCTTGTGAGTACCTTTCTGTGGAACTTTGATCGATGAATATTTAGTTTCTTGTTGAGGATATGTAATTGTTAGAGTGTTGTTTCTGAGTTGTGTGCTATGTGAATTACGAACTGTTAAGTTGGCTGATTTTATACAGGTTGTAGTTGTGGAGATTGTAATTGATGAATATTGAGTTTGTTGTTGAGAATATGTGATTGTTAGAATGTTGTTGTTGATATATGTGATTGTGAATTGTGAACTGTTAGGTTGGGCTGATTTTATGCAGTTTGTAGTTGTGGAGGTTCGGTTGGTGTGTAAGGAGTACTCATATTTTATCCCCTTAGCTTGTGTTGAGAGGTTTACTTGTTGAGTATCGTGTGGTTTGGTACTCACCCCTTGCTACTACATTTTTTTGGTATGTTACTAGCCCGGACCTTTGTGATATATTCTCTTCTTTTCCGAGGCTTCTTGGAGATTTGTGAGGTAGTTGTTTGTCATCTCAGCAGACCTTCTTACTCCTATTTATGATCTTGTTCTATTCTAGAAACAAGGTCATTTGAGACTTGTGTTTTCTTTTGAATCAATTGTAATACTTTAGAGACTTGTACATGTGACAACTAGATTTTGGGGGTATTTTTGAGTTGATTATGAAATTTCCGCATTTTATTGTAATGGTTGAGTTTTAGGCTAACTTGTCTTGGTGGGATAGGACGAGTGTCATCACGTCTACTCTTAGGTCGTGATAAAATGGTATCAGAGCCCAGGTTCATAGGTCTTACGTGTATACAAGCCGAGTCAAAGTAGAGTCTCGAGGATCGGTACGGAGACGTTTGTACTTATCTTTGAGAGGCTATGGTGACTTTTAGAACAAAAAATCTTCACTTCTTGAATCTCTATCGTGCATCCTTTGTCCGTTTTAATTCCTATCGTTTCACTCCATTCACTTTCACTTATAGTGATGACTCGTGTGTAGTTCCTCATGTGAGCAGTTGATGTGTCGTGTATGTCTTGGATGTTAGACCTAGCACTACAGTGGAAGTGATAAACTTATGGAAATGATGTCTGGTCAGATTTAGAATCTTCAACGATTCGAATAAATTGTGTGAGATTATGATTTGATGATGCACTTTGAGGATAAATAAACGATTAGGTTGAATTGTGGTTTAAAGGTACTTCATGAGCGTGTTATAATTTTTTTGGGCTAGTCATCTAGTAGTGGGATCAGTACTTGTGTGATATAGGCAATATCTGGAGTGGTTTGACAATTGGAAGTGAAATGATTAAAAGGATGGCTAGATAATGAATAATGTAACCTTGGAAAATACAGTTGGTATAGTTGTCATAACATATATGTGTTGCTTAGCGAATGATGTTGCGCCAATCGAGGTTAGAATCTTTCATAGATTAAGTGTCTATCAAAAAAGGTCATAATATGACTACTATAATGGTACCGATTCTTACTTGTTTAGAGTTAGAGAATGTATTACTCATGTTATTGACCTCATCTACGAAGGGATGCATATCGCTTTGGATGAGAGACCGAACAGATTTGGCAGTGTATGTTAGTTACTTAATGAGGCAGAAATGTGTAGGCTATTTGGCTACAATTTTCTCGATAGGTATGATATGTTCTAGTGGTGGATTTAACAGACTTCACAATGAGATACTAGTGGTATATGAAAATGGATACGTTGATGTCAAGTGCGATTACTAACTACTTAAGGAGTTATCAGTTGTATCACATGCTCATATAATTAGATTTGATGTTGTATTCACGTTTTAGAAACCAACTAGTTTGTTACTACGAACTCTTGAGTTAAGCATTATTTATAAAGAAGCTTTTAGTGGTGGATCTTTGGTACGGTATTAATGTATTTAGGCTGTAAAGTGTATCTTGAGGATTTTAAATGAGTGGTGATTTCATTGTAAGCTCCATAGAAGTGGATCGATATCAGAATGAGAAGTTTATGGGTAAAGAAAATTTTGAACGAGTATTATTGTCTGAAGGTAATTGAGAATTTTAGTAAGAAAGTGCGTATAACTTGAGTGAATCACTGGGGTGGTTGGCGTAGCTGGGTTTGGGATGTCATGTTGATGGCGAGGTTGAATTCGTGGTGATGGCAAGGGCTAACTAAGCATGGTAGTAATAAGGTTTTAGAATGAATTATGATTGGATGTAACTATATGATAAGGATTGTTGGTTAAACAAATTTATTATGGTAATAAGGACTTGCGAGTATCTAAGATTGGTGGTTTTCTAATATTTGGTGAGTAACGTGATTGTATGGAATGTTTTAGGAGATGCAGGGACACCGCTCGAATAAAACTTAAAGGAATTACAGTCATAATGAGAAAAAAATTTGTAGGATGTGTTGAAACACTACTCGAATAGAATTGAAAGGAGCTAGAGTCACAAATTAAAAGAATTAGTGCAAATTAGGAATGTAGTTTAGTCTTTGGAAGGAGGTGATCGAGAATAAAGATATTTACTTTGAGTGCAAGGACAAAAGATGTATCCTCATATAGTAGACAAATGGGTTTAGAGGAACATAGTTCCATCTCTTTTGTTGTGGTTATGGTGATAGTGTTACATGTCATTCACATGGGTTAAAAATTATTGGGTAAGATTTGAGAAATAAGTCTACATAGTTTGACTCGAGTGTGGCGATAAGTTCTTTTATGATTTCGAGTTTGGTAACGGGTACGATTGGATTTTTAAGAAAGGGTGTGGTAAGGTCGATGCATAGGCAATCAATAATAAGCTAAGATATGTGAAATCATAAATATCTTCGATGTATGAGCTAATGTTGATAGATAAAGGGATTGGGTTACACAATTGGATTCAAAATTCAAGTTTTTCATTGTGAGTTTAGGTTTGTGGTAGTGTGTTGTTTTTTTCAAGGTATGAATTGATAAGGTAAGAAATGATCAATCACTTGGAGTATGAAGCATTCAGAAGGACTTGTGCCTAATTTGAGTCGGAAATTTGATTACTTTTGATTGTTAAAGGACCCAAGGGGGGTTTCATGTAATGTTTTGGTTTAGAGGCTAAGGTGAAAATGTTAAGGGTTTTTGGCCAAAGAATAAGATTGGTAATTAGTCCTATCAGCCTTGGGTGGGACTGATAACTATCATGGGATGCTTAAATGGAAAGAGAATGAGCCATAGTTTGAAATTTTGTAGGCAACAATGTGCTAAGAAGATTTTGATAAAAATGTCGGTTTGAGAGTAAAGTAAATGGTCGGTGTGATTATGATGTTTGTTAGTATTAAGAGTTGTGGCTTTAATGAAGTATTGCGAGAAGTATGTATGGTTTTGATAAATTGAGTATGGGTGCAGTTATAATAGGGACTAGATTGGTGATTGTGGGTAGCTAGAAAATCAAAGCAATAGAGTTAGATGAATGAAAATGTTTGATATGGGCACTATGGAATGAGTATCTAGAGTTATTCGACTTTGGTTCTGTATATTCTTATGTGACCAACTACTTCATTCTGGACGTGGTTTAGAGTATGATTCACTTTCTACGACCGTGTGTGTTTTCGCTTTTATGGGTGAGTTCCTAGTGGTGGATCAGGTGTACCGATCCTGTGATTGTCCTCTTGGTAGGGTGGCATCCTTAGTCAGACTTGGTCGTTTCAGTTATGAAAGATTTAGTATTGTCTGGGACAGTAGAAGTATACTAGTGGTTCTACACGCACAACCTTGCTTATGAGAACTTATATAAGAGCTACTATGAAGAGTTACAATTGTCTAAGAGTGATATACCGTGAGTTTACGGTATTTATAATACATTTAACTTACAAGTTGTGTGTGTCTAGGGCCTTTTTGTATTGGTTTTTATGTGTTTTTATCATATTTTGCAGGAAAGATGTTCAGGCGCGGAAGTATAGAGACAGCTGAAAGAAATGCAGAAAAAGGGCATTCACGGAGGTAATCTACGGACCGTAGGTCCATTGACGGTCCGTAGGTGATGACCGTAGATCAGCAGGCAAGGTATGGATGACAAATCAGGGAAATCTGACCAAGTGTGGAACCACGGTAGCCATTTACGGTCTGTAGATTGATCTACGGACCGTACTGTTGATCCGTAGATTGATACTGCGAGGGTTCCAGTACCTGATTTTTGAAGATTCCAAGTGTGGAGCTACGGAGGGGATTGACGGACCGTAGATCGATCTACGGTCCGTACTGCAAGTCCGTCGTTTCTTCAGAGAAGCTGATTTTTGGAAGCTGAAATATTTTCTAAGTCCTGGCTGACGGAAGGGACTTACGGACCGTAGATCCATTAACGGTCTGTAAGTC
>NW_006238928.1:3714548-3717934 GCF_000226075.1 Solanum tuberosum
GATTTTGGTTTTGCAATTCAAGTTGAATTTCTGGGTTTATTATTCTCTTTTACGTAAGTTCATGGTTTCTTCATCTAACACTATGAATCGTGTTCTTGCTATTGTG
This sequence comes from Solanum tuberosum, assembly GCF_000226075.1. Taxonomy (NCBI): domain Eukaryota; kingdom Viridiplantae; phylum Streptophyta; class Magnoliopsida; order Solanales; family Solanaceae; genus Solanum; species Solanum tuberosum. The sequence continues at coordinate 3,714,655 of NW_006238928.1, forward strand.
GGTAACTAAACTTCACAACTAGGGTTGTGGGATCCATGAGCGATTAACAAAGTATGAATAGTAAATAAGTAATTCTTGAATAGTGTTTTGCATGCATTGATAATTCTTTCGTTCGAAAGTCTTTTTAACGAGTGCACGCGTTAGAACTTGCCTTGTTGCTACTTGCCGGACCAAGGAGGTAGTTAATAAGAAAAGAATTATCAACATAGATTTAGTGTGATACTATCTAATAGGCTAGTGTCGATTGGTGCGAAGTAATAACTAAGCCAAACATCGATTATGATGTCTAATATGAGGTAAAGGTAAGGGTTAGTAAATTATACATACGTAGCCGGACCAAGGTGCGGGGTGAAATTCTCTAGATGCCGAACCAATGATTTAGAGATACCTAACTTATCACTTTGCATGTAATTCACTAGGAAAGGATTGCTATTACTAGGCTTACTGAGTTATGAGCTTGTGGTGAACACGTGTACCCTAGTTAATTTTCTCATCTAGATAACAACCGAAATCGACTTTTGTTTACTGATTACTTACTGAATTCTTACAATTTGTTTCACAAATCCCCCCCCCCCTTTTAATTACTTGTTTCTGGAAGTACTTTGACTAATTGAATATAATTGTTGGTTAAAGTAAAGTCTAAACCATTTTTCCTCGTGGGATCGACACCAACCTTACAAGTTGGGTTCTTTACTTGATAACGATCGCTTATACTTCTTTAGGGAGGTGTAATTTGAGCGTATCAAAGAGTAGTGTTAGAGGTTCTGCATTTTGAAGTGTATCGCTTGTTGGTGTTTACTTAATCATTTTCTTCTTTGAGTTAGATAAATTTGATTCTCCCTTGATTAGTACTTGATGTCTAAAGATTAGATTTTTTATAGTTAAGCTCGTGGAAAGATTATGTTGTGACAAGGGAATCTTTATAAGATCTATGATGGTTTGTGCAATATGAGTATGTAGTGGTTGGTTCAGCTTCACTTCTGGTTGTAGCCGGTATCGATTCGAAATATTTCTTGGTTATGTGAGAAAAAATTTGTCATGATGGTTGAGTTATGATCTAATGGGTTTTAGTTTAGATTGGATTCATGGGTTAGTCTGTGGCTTGATAATCACTCCTGATTTGTAGATTTCCAAAGTTTGATTTGAAAGTTCTGTTTTTAGTAGCTAATCTTGATGGAATGGTCTTAAGGAGGAGCTCACTTGGAAAGAAGAACACCGACTGGTGGGTCATAATTGAGCTTTTGATAACGTTGGTTATTCTTCCTTCTTCTTCCTTATGTTCGAGGATGAACATTGTTTTTAGTGATGGATAATGTAATTACCCGTAAAGTCGTTTTTGATAATTGCATGAGTCAATTATTTTGATAAATCGGTGGACTTAGTTTGGAAATTTTTGAGCTATTTGTTAATTACGATTATTTAGTGGATGGGTGATTTTTAAATAATTAATTTTAATTAGTAGTTAATGGGCCAAGTCGAAGTGTAAAACTGAATTACATTAGAAAGGTTTATTACTATTTTGCATAACACAAGTAGTAACCTCTAATCCACGAACGGTGCGGCAACAACACGAAGACACCACTTTGCTGCAGGTAATTCATCACCACACCAAAATCTTGTACTATGATTATGGATAGTCATGTTATTATTGCTATTATTATGTATTTGGCGTGAATAGAATTGGATTTGAGACTTGGTGTCGTGTCGGCTTATTAAATTAAGGGCAAGCTCTTGCTGCAATCGATAATTGTTTATGGGGATTAGTGGTAGGTGTTGTAGGATTGAATTGATGAGAATATATCATACTAATATATATTATTAATATGTTAGCAGATAAGGAATTGGCATACAGTATATGTTTTGCAACATGTGATCAGAATGTATTATGGATAGTTGAAGCTATGGTTAATAATGACCTGCCGATTTTAGGGTAGTTATAGGCCAATAATTGAATATTTAATTGTTGGGGAATAAATTATAGGAATATAACTTGTATCAATATGAACCGTTCTGGATTGGTTTTTCTGTGAAGAAAATCGCGATGTTCATAAATTTGGATTTCTAGCGTTTCTCCAATTCCTTCTTATAATTATCACATATGATTCAAGCTTTGAGAAATTGAGACATGTAATTAAATATTAGGTGCATGATATCATATGAATATCATTATAATTATGATATTTGGAAAAATTGGAACTTAATCCTAGGTTTGAAATTCGGAAAACATGAGAGTTGACATGTTAATTGGCACCAAAATTAAGAACTTGATTATAAATTGAGTGATTTTTTGGATCTAGGCTAGACCTATAGTAATCTGAGTGTGGTTAGTTTCGAAATCTTATTGTAATTATTAATGTGAATAGATTGCTTTGAGTTGGAAGTTCAACGAAAGGGAAGACTCAAGTCTCGAAGTGATTGTTCGACTATTTGAGGCAAGTGGATTTCTAAACTTTTGTTAAGTGTATGGAATTCGTGTATTTCCTTGTAATATGTGTTTGGGGGATAACGAGACTTGGTGATGGGTTGACTTGTCCACATTGATTAATTCTAATAATGAAAAGGGGGTAATAAAAGACAATGTGATTAATTGTTTGTGTGTGATGTGTTAAGAATGGTTTGAAAGGCTTGTTATATCATTGTTGATGTTGTATCATGATTGTGTTGTTATGAATTGTGCAATGTTATGAAAATGGTCATCTCCTCATTATTTGTGTGAACATGTCATTTGCATTGTTCTGAGACATGGTTGTGACAAGTGTTATGTGAATTGAGAAAAAAAATAAGAAATTAAAAAGGATGTACCATTTCGAAGGACGTATCGCGCGCCGTGATGGATACTATATTTCGAGGGACGTATCGTGCGCCACGATGGTTACTATTATCGAGGATCGTATCGCGCGCCGCGATGGATGCATGGAGAAATATGTCTCCCATGGGTCCCAGACTGAGAGACAGCGGGTGTGTATCACTAGGTCAGACATGCATCACTATACTTGACATTGAATTGCACATATTTATCATTAGTGAACTTGATATTGTGTTTTGCTGATCTTGTGAGTGCCTTTCTGTGGAACTTTGATTGATGAATATTGAGCTTGTTGTTGAGGATATGTAATTGTTAGAGTGTTGTTGTTGAGCTGTGTGCTATGTGAATTACGAACTGTTAGGTTGATTGGTTTTATATAGGTTGTAGTTGTGGAGATTGTAATTGATGAATATTAAGCTTGTTGTTGAGAATATGTGATTGTTAGAATGTTGTTGTTGATATATGTGTTTGTGA
>NW_006238928.1:3718089-3726944 GCF_000226075.1 Solanum tuberosum
TGAGTACCGTGTGGTTTGGTACTCACCCCTTGCTACTACATTTTTTTTTTGTAGGTTACTAGCCCGGACCTTTGTGATATTTTCTCTTCTCCTTGTCTGAGGCTTCTTGTGGAGGTTAGTGAGGTAGCTGCTTGTCATATCAGCGGATCTTCTTTCTCCTTATTTATGATCTTGTTCTATTCTAGAAATAAGGTCATTTGAGACTTGTGTTTTCGTTTGAATCAATTATAATACTTTAGAAGCTTGTACATGTGATAACCATATTTTGGGGGTATTTTTGAGTTGATTATGAAATTTCCGCATTTTATTGTGATGGTGGAGTTTTAGGCTGACTTGTCTTGGTGGGATAAGACGAGTGTCATCACGTCCATTTTTGCGTCGTGACAAAGAAGGAGACTGATCTATATAGATGTCTCTAAAGAATTTTAACTGTATGTGAAAAGAAGAATGAGTAAGCAAATAAGAATTAAGAAAAGTGATTTATTTTTTTGTGAATAGAGAAGGAAAACGGAGAGTGGGTTATATAGATAATTTTGAAGGGATTTGTGAGTTGTTTTGGAAAACAACTTTGAAAACAAACGGAATTTTCATCTTACGTTGAGAGTGGTAAATACACATTTGTATCTTTCTACTCTTGTGAAACTGCTTGTTCAATTGTCTTCTTTTATATTATAACGGGCCATGGCTCACCCCTCACAAAAGAAACTAAAATCTTTCCCTGTTGCTATTTAACTTATCCCTTTTATTCTTCCAATAAATGATTTAAAATATTCTAAAATTTAGTATACACAATTGAAAATACGTAATAATATATATGATAAATATAGCCGTTAATTTAGTTGGCGTCCTAAATTAAATATTATAAACGATATATATTATCGTTATTTTAGTTTAATAAAAAGTATTTCATTTTGCGTTGTTATTGTATAATCAATATAATAGACTATATATTTCTTTTATTTTATACATGCATGTATCAGAAAATAGTTCACTAAATGATTAACAACTTGATTTATATATTATAATAAGCTAACATAAATTATCAATTGTGCTTGTTATATTTTTTAAAAAGTATTAGGAATAATGCAATAGCCAATAAATAATATTTTTTTCTTAAATCAAGGGTCAAATAAAATAAGATGCATTAAAAACATGTTAATAGAAAGGAAATTCACTACTTATCAAATTACAAACATGAAAAATTAAGTGAAAATGGTCTGAAAAATACCTCAACTTTGGTCAAAATTGCTGTTACGATACCAAACATTAATGAGGACCTATTACCCCCACCCCCTAGACTATTTAATACCGTATTTTAAACATATATATTTTCCCATACTCAATCTATGTTAGTTGAGTGTGTCACACGCGCGTTTTACTTAATTAAATTAGTCTTTTCATTCCCTTTAATAAATATTTTTGAAAAGTCAAAAAACAGGAAATCAATCGTCACTGTCACTGTCTCTTTCCCAAAACTCTATTTCACTTAGGCCAAAGAAGAAATCAAAGATCAAATCGTGTTAGTTGTTGAGGATTTTTGATAGCGTGTGAAATCGTGTTTTTGATAGCGTTTCAAGAAGTTTTCAAAAGGAGCAACAAACCGTGAAAGCATTGCACTTCTTCATTCAACTTTGGATCATCTTTATCAAAACAAATGTTATTCAAATCCAATTTTACGTTTTCCATGGATAATCCTAACAAAAAAAATTAGAAATCAGAGAAAAGAAATTAGAAGCCCTAAATAACAATAGAACAAATAAGACCAAAAAAAAAAAATCTAAAATTAAAAATAATAATTTGTTTAATATAAAGCTTACCTGGCCCTTCAATGGTGGTATTTCGGATTTGTTTTCCTGCGAAAGAGAAAGCTGAGATCTGGTCGGGTCCAAAATTGTACTATATTGTATTACTGTATTGTATTGTTAGGCATTGAAGAGTAACTCAATGACACAATATAGTACATTTGTACTATATTGTATTACTATATTGGGCCCAGAAAGCTGTGATCTGAGAAAGCTTATTGTATTCATACGTGGCATTTAATGATTGGTCCCAAAAATAATTATTTGGTGCCCTACGGGTCTATGCGTTGTGTTTTTCACGCACTTGACCAACTGGGCAAATATATATGTTTAAAATACGATATTAAATAGTTTAAGGGTACTAGGTCCTCATTAAAGTTTGGTATCGTAACAATAATATCGGTCAAAGTTGGAATATTTTTGAGACCTTTTTCCCAAAAAATAATCTTAATATAGTCTAAATTTTGAAAATCGATAAGAAAAAAGTTTTTAAGACTGCATAATTTTATAAATAAAAACAATTTTGTATAGATACATTAATATACAAAAATTTAGCTATATTTTTTGCATATCAATTACAATCATATATACAAATTAGAATTATAGAAACCAAATATAATTAAGGATGCAAGCATGACGTGCTAATCTTTCAATAATCATTTTAATCAAATAGTTATCGAAAAAAAGCTTTTGTAAAAATAATTATTCAACAATTAACAAATGGTAGTTATTACTCTAACTAGTTACTAGTTACCTAAAAGATAATATTACATACGTGAATTTTGACTAGAGAATCCTCTTCAGGTCTACCATTTTTACTAACCAAAAAATGTTTTCATGGTTAGTGAATCACAAAAAAATGAATTTATTAGTCTAATTACAACATAATCTTTAGTAACAATGATATATTAGTCCACTTATGGAATAATATTGATATTATTGATTTAAAAATAGGAAAGGTGACGCGTGAAAGCTCATCAACTGAAGTCGGTTATACCTTATTTGACATTAAATTGTCTTAGAAGGTCATATGATAAAAAAATATTTTTAATTGATGTTATATGAGTGCATGTCTTTTTGCCTTTTTTATTCTTTCAAAATGACACATGTCGTTCTTACAAATTTAAGAAGCATTTCTTTATAGAAAAAATTAATCCCCATATATGTTTAAGATACTATATTACTTCCTATAAACCTATATATTAATAATTAGTAATATAACTTAGTTATTATGACTGATAACAGATATAATTTAATTAATATTAAATAATTTTTCTAAAAATATTAATTGATTTTCCTTAATAAAAAATGTAAACATACAAAGTAGGCGTGCCGTGTTGGATTTCCGAGGCTATATCATTAATCTAAATAATTTTAGGGATTTGGTATTATTCCAAAAGGAGGAAATTATAACAATAAATCTTCTCAAAATACCAAACATTTTCCTTCTTCTTCTCCATCTTTTGAACTTCTAAATAATTTACTGATCAAAGGTTGTAAGGACGGACTGCTCTACATTCAACCACACCACAGTGACCCCAAAGTCATCTTCTTGTAGTTGTGGGATGAAATCCGACAGCCAATTGTTGGCTCCGAATAACAAGTCCAGCAATAAGCTCTATTTTTCTTTTCATCCGGTTCAAAACCAATTATCAATAGTAATAATAGTTACATTTAATATCAATATCATTAAGGGAAAATAGATATTTTACCGTTCTTGTACTGAAATTATAAATAGCATGGGGATTCTCGTTTTTACACCATAAGAAAAAAATAAACCATCAACATAATGACATTTGGATATTTATTATCATCTTACTACTAAATACTGTCAAGACCCAAGGTAGACCCTAGAAATAACATGGGTATAAGACCTCGAGAGGCTCCATAAAAGCCAATTAGCATACATTGTACAAGATAATAGAAATTACGAGAACTAAAAGATTATTTCAAAACATAGAGTTTTATAAAACGAAGTGGAAATTTAACAATGTATCAAATCCATCTAGCACATAAGAATTTCTCGGGACGTAACCTGTACAACAAGGTCAAAACTGAAATGTAAAGACATCATGAAGTAAGGGCTTGTTCTTTGGAACATGAGCATTCACCAATCTTCAATCTTCTACTAAAGATACCTAGCCACGGAAGTGCGAGTTTGGAGTGTCGGATCCTACATTTTGATAAAAATTGTAGGCAAGAGTATGCGTTAGTACAAAATGTAGCAAGTATGATAGCAATTATAACAACCATAAAACTTTATGTTGCCATTTTAACACCCATAAAATTTCTTGGTTAAGAACCAAACTATTCTTTATTTATATGTAAAGTCTTATCGGGTGATTTAAAATTTTCCATATGTGTATAGGTCAACTCTTTAGTGTGGAAATCAATTTAGATATGAATTAAGGTCACTGGAATCTCATAGCACAAAGTTGAGTTGAAAGCTTCCAAACTGATTATGTTTTGATGTAAGATTCTACTTGGCTCAACTTCAAACAACCATATCTCTTAGAATTTGAAGAGTTACGTGGCCCAAACAGATCAAACTAAAGGTGTTTGAATCTTCTTTCCAACACCATCAATTTCACAATTATTCGTGTTCCGAGTTAAAAGTTATGACTATTTTAGTAACCTGATACAATGCAGTGATGAATTAGCTGACGGAAAAATATTAAAAAGAGTCATTTTTATCTTTTTACCTCTAAGAAAACCCTCAGTGAATTTTTTGACTCATTAAAGTCCCAAATCAATCAGATTTGATCTCTTAATCTCTCATTCTCTTCTCTCTCAAACCCTAAGGCAAAATCGTAAGGAAAAATCAAAGTAGAAGACTTCCATTCAAGATTTTTCCAATCTTTTGCAAAATTCTTCTTCAAGATAAGTCATTCTCCAAGAATTCTATTCTTTCCAAATCACATTCCTCCATACAATTATGAATCACTAATATAAGTTATAATTCTTGGCAATAGAGATTTCAAGAAACTAACTCAGCAATCTCAAGAGTGATTTTCTTGATTGTTCTCCTTCAAGCTAGGGTTTCAAGGCTTCTAATAAGGTTCTTCTTCAAGATTCTTCAAGAACCTTTTTCTTTCATGTTGGTAAGGATATCATAGTGTTGGACTAGTTCTTCCTCACACCCTATATCGACTTTCAAATCAGTAAAAGAGTAATCTAGGATTCTATCCCTAGATTTGAGTATTTTTGAGATAAGTTGATTTTGAGTTCTTGATACCTGATTCTTTTGAAATTTTATTCCTAATATTGAATTGTTATATGTTATGCATTAAGACTCTTGAAGTTGATTCATTCATGTCTATTTTTCAACATGAAACCTATGAATTGAGTACTCTTGAGATGAGTAGTTGTAATGACCCCGAATGACATTTTTAGAAACTTTCACACAATTACAAATTTACCCCTTCCGATTGTTGACCAAGTAATGTTTGATCAGTTAGTGAAGTTTATTTTAAAATTTTGAACTATTCGATAACTATGGTTACTTAATTGATGAGTATTTATTAAATAATTATTTTTTAATCGGTAACTAATGGGTCAAGTCCATAATTTATTTAATATCCTATTTCAATTGGCCCATGTATTAAATTAAGTTAAGGGGGTTATTATTCTTTTAAGTATAGCATAACCTAATTGCGGTGATCGGGCACGAGGCTTCAAGTAATAAGTTTATATTTTTTTCAAACTGTGATTTCTATACGCTTATGTTAAGATTATTACAATGGATGGGTAGTACGTTACATTTTGTTGGTGAGAAGGAATATAGTGGTGATTTTTTATTTTTACAATTTGGTGTTTTAAAGGCTAATGGGATAAGTATAGTGGTGGAACTTATTCAGAGGTTAATAGTTAAGTAATGATGGTTTAATGATTAGGAAAATATAAGTGATGAATTTTGTAGTATTGAGAAATCAACGTTCCGTTGGGTTGTTCATACTATTATTTATCCTCATTTCTAGTCTTTCCATTCTTAGCCAATAGTGTATTTAATTTCGACTATGATTTTGTTTTTTATGATTTTCACATTATATTTCAAGTTTTGCTATATTAAGATAGGTTATTAAATATTAGGTGTATTATACTATATAAATACCATTAGAGTTACGCTATTGGAGAAATTGAGACTTAGCCCTAGGCTTGAAATTTAGGAACTTAACTATAGATTTGGGTGAGTTTTTGAGTCAAGGCTTAACATATAGTAACATGTGTGTGGTTACTTTAGAAATATTATGGTGGTTATTTATTTGAATAAATTACATTGATTTGGAAGCAAAACGAAAAGTGAAGGCTCAAGTCCCAGAGGGATTGTTCGACTATTTGAGGCAAGTAGATTTCTAAGCTCTTGTTAAGTGTATAAAATCATGTATTTCCTTGTGGTATGTTGATGAGTTGGGGATTTCGACTCATTTAGAGCATAATATTCAGAGTTTTAGTGTCCTCAATGCCTATTTTATTGCTCTAAACTGATGTTAAAATGCTAATTTGCAGCAATAAAGGCAAAAGATCGAGCAAGGCATGGAAATTACCGGGAAAAATTGAGTGAAAAAGAAGAAGAAACGCAGGGTTGGTACTCACCAAAGCCACTCGGCGAGTCAGCGAGTTTCTCTTCAGCTCGCAAAGTTACAACATGCCAGCTTATAGAGAAGACTAACTCATCAAGAGAACGGATGGTTCGGCGATGGCAACTTTGATCGCCTAAAGTCACAAAAGAGAAGTGGTGAAAGACTAAGACAAGAAGGCAATGGGAAGGAGAATTCGGTGAGTCACTGACCTGGTCGGCGAAGCCCGACTTATTTCACTGAATTACTCTGAAGCTGAAATTCTAGGAACATATAAATGTAATTTTCAAAAGAAGAAAAAGCAAAGTTGGTACTCACCAAAGCTACTCGGCGAGTCGCTAAGTGGATCTTCAGGTTGCCAAAAGATACAGCAGGCCAGCCCAAGAACAAGACTAATTCAGCGAGAGAACGGACGGTTCAGCGAAGCGTCGAATGAATCGGCAGTGGAAACTTTGCTCGCCTAAAGTCACAGAAGAGAAGTGGTGAAAGGATAATCCAAGAAGGCGATGGGAAGCAGCATACGACGCGTCGCCGACCTTGTCGGTGAACCCGACTTATTTCGCCGAATGACTCTTAAGCTCAAATTCTGGGAACGTATAAATGCAATTTTCAAAAGATGCAAAAGGCGTTCTAGAGTTTTTAAGAGTTCCCACATTGTCCAGTTTTGGATTTTCGATTCCTAATATTCTAAACATTGAATTTTTTTTACTTTTTGAGTAGAGATTTAGGGTTTATTTGATTTTGAATTCAATTTGAGCATTTTGAAGACTTGTGGATTGTTGCCCAAGCTGACGGAAAACATAGTTGGTAACAATTTCTTATTATGTACTATGTATGGCTAAAATCCCAATTCTTCGGGGTGTGATTATGTAATTGAATGTTTCAATTAGCTTATGGGTGTTAGTATTTACTGATTTTTTTGTTGATTTGAAGTGGGTTCAATTGATAGTTAAGTTTTAATTGGTGAATTATAGTTGCAAATAGAATTGTAGTCTAGCATTCTGAGCTTGCTTGAGAAAGAAGTTTTGGATTTAAAATTATGGGTTGATGATTGTAGTCATTGGGTTATTGTGGACTTAGCTTGAGAAAGTGGGCCTAAATTCAATCCTACTAATCTAGCTTGAAGAAGTAGATCGATTGAGGTATTAGGTTGTTTACATGTATTATGCTTGTCGAGGTTCGAGAGAACTCACTTGATTCATGATAGTTTATGGAGAAATGGCTATTGCACTGAAAGCCTATCCTACCCATTAAGATTAGACGATTTCTAGTAAATAATGATAACCCATTTAGCAAAATTGGCATTCAATTGATCACACTCCCAAGGATCCCTCTCTACTTGTTTACTCCCGATTATTTGTAGTTGTTAATTGTTCACTCAAAGCCCCCTATTTGAGATTAATTGTCAATCCCTTGTGAGTTACTTTATTTGTTGCGAAAATTCTACTTCTACCAACGATTAGAACACCATTTTACTTAGTAATCAAATTCTTTACCGTATCACTCCATGTGAGATTTGTAACATCTCGCACCTAGATACGACTAGAAAGAGTTTAAAATCTGAAAATAATGATTTTGGAAAGAATAAGGAAATCTGGAAAATTTGGTCTAAGTTAAGAAAGTGAGTTTTGGCCATTTTCAAACGGCCATAACTCCTAGCTCAGGATGATTTAGGAGAAGTTGTTGACATAGTTGGAAATACCTTGGAGATATCTTTCCAACGCCTCCGAGTTCGCGCGATTTCAACATCGTATGAGTGAGATATGCCTTTCGGAAGTTAGGCTGTTGGATTGAGGAAAGTCCCAATCCGGATTTAGGGAAGGGCAAAGTAGTCTTTTCTCTAATTAATTTCCTAATTTGATTTTAAGGATTTATTGGGGTAAAAACATGACTTAGTCAGTTTGGAGAATTGAGAAATACGCTTAGGGCTTGGAGAAGAGAGAAAAGAAGAAAGAAAGAGAGAAAAAGGCAAGAATTCGTCAAGATCATCCAAGCTTGCGAGTGGAATTCGTCGGGGGTGATCCCTATTAAGGTATGTGAGATATTTTTGTGTTGGGTTAGTTCACCCACACACCAACTTGTTTCAATCCAATTGTTTTGAGTTGTTTACATGTTGAAGAAGTAAGGTTCTTGAAGAACAAATTGTAGAATTCTTGTTAGTTGAGTTGTTGATGCTTGGGGGTGAGTTGATTCATGTTTCCGAGTTGTTTTTCGAGTTAGATTGGTTGTATATTGAGAGTACAATTGATCCTAAGTGTTTGGGGAAGGAACTATGGAAGTTAGGGAGGTTTAGAGAGGAAGAACGGAAGAGAAAAGTCGGAAGTCGCTGGGCAAAAGGGCTGGGGCTCCGCGCCTGCTAGAGCGCCACAAAAATTTCTCTGAAGTTTGGCATCTGGCGTGTCGCGCCAGCCAGAGCGCCAGCCAAACTTCTTTGAAGTTTGAGGGCTGGCGCCCCGCGCATCTCAGAGCGCCAGGG
>NW_006238928.1:3727152-3736039 GCF_000226075.1 Solanum tuberosum
TCAAGTCAAGATAAGTTCCTAGAGTTTTCCAAGAGTCTTTTCCAAATATTTTAACTTGGTTTTAAGACTTAAAGTTCAAGTTGAGTAAAGTGCAAAGAGCAAAGAGTAAAGTTTAAAGTTTATTTCTTCAAAAGTATATGGGGACTAAGTATTTTCAAAGAGATTTTAAATGTTTTCACACTTAAATAAGAACGGCGGAAACTGATATTTCCAAAGAGCCTTCGGGCTAGTTTTCAGAAAAAGAAATCGCTTACTAAATGAAGCAAGAGGGGAAACTTTAATTTCCACGATAACCTTTGAGCTAAGTTTTTGAGCACTAATCTCAAATCACAGAATAAGTATGTTTTTAAAACATAAGAGCCAGTATATTTTGGGAGTAGTATTGAGCACCGAATTGGGGACGAGGATGAGTTTAGATAACTCACGTCACCATAGAACCATGCAGCTATCATGGGTAGAAAAGGGTCATACTTTTTAGATGAATCCTTTTCGCAATAGACTAGTGGATCCATTAGGCAGTTCAGGTTCTATACCTTTGGCCGGGTATAGGATGCGCTGGCAGCGTGAGGTAGATCGCTGTATCATCACTATAGCTCTTATGTGATGGTTGTCGGTTAGAGAAACTCCCATAGATGTTATTGTACTTTAATATACATCACTTTATTGTATTCTTACATACATTTCAGAGTTATGTTGTATCCTTGTATATACACAGAGTTGACATAATGTCTTTAAACAACTTTTCTTTATATTGCATTTGTTTAAACTGCTTTATATTTAAATGAGTTCATTAAGTATTCATGAGTTAAGAAGAGCCAAGATAAGTGTTTCTTTCAGATTTCCCTCTCAAGCCTATGTTGTTTTAGCTTTCCAACTCGCATACTCGTACATTCAATGCACTGATGCCAGTTGGCCTGCATCTTATTATGATGCAGACACAGGTAACTAGGATCGGCATTCCGATGTATCGTTGATCCAATGAGCAGTTCATAGTCTGTTGGTGAGCCTCCTTACTTTCCGAAGGATCCATTTCATTGCTTTCTAGTTTAGTTTATTAGGATGTTGTGGGGTCAGTCCCAACATCCATCTCAGTTATTATTAGAGGCTTCATAGACAGTCAGATGTTAGTCCTTGAGTCTTTTCATTATCTTTTCTTTTTGTTAAGACTTGGGTTGCCACTTTTGGCCAAGTTGAATGTTTAATCTTTAAAACATTGTCAGTTATTTTGTTATTCAGTTCAGTTAAGTTCACTTATCATTATAGATATGAATATTGTCTTCCGCTGAGTAAGTATGCCAGGCCAAGGGTTCGCTTGGGGCCAGCAATGATCTCCGAGTGTCGGCCACGTCCAGGGTGTAGGCTCGGGGCGTGACAAACTTGGTATCATAACACAGAGTTCAAGAGTCGTAGGGAGTCTATGAAGCCGTGTCTGTAGAGTCCTATTTATCGGTGTGAAGTGCGCCACATCTATAATTAAGAGGCTGCATCATTTAAGAACTATCTCACTTCCTTCACATTATTTTCGTGCATTAGAGTTTATCTCTAAAAAGTTTCCCTCTAATTCTTGCTTGCGTGTGTTTCAGATAATCATGCCTCCACGAAGAGCTGTCAGAGGTCGTGTGCTAGACGCAATTTGAGGAACAAGAGTTACCCAATGCACTTGACGTGCAACCGCAAGGAGAAGTGACAAATGCTGAGTTCCGTTGAGGCTATTAGGTATGCTTAGTCAAGTTGTGACTAACCAAGCTAGCGCAGCAGAGAGGAGCTTGACAAGAAGAGGCTGACACTTCAAGGATTCGTGAGTTCTTGAGGATGAATCCCCCAAGTTTCATTGGTTCGAGCACTGCAAAGGACCCAGAGAATTTCATTGAGGAACTGAAAAAGATGTTCGATGTGATGCATGTTTTTGATACTGCGAAAGTTGAGCTAGCTGCATATTAGATGAAAAATGTTGCTAGGACCTGGTTTGATTAGTGGAAAGGAGGTAGAGCTGAGAATGCACCACCTGCGAGTTGGGCATGTTTTGAGAAGGCCTTCTTGGGGTGATGCTTTCCCCGAGAACTGAAAGAGGCTAAGGTACGTGAGTTTCTCACACTAAAGCAGGATCCTTTGAGTGTGCATGAGTATGGATTGAAGTTCACCCAACTGTCTCGCTATGCTCCTGAAATTGTTGCGGACATGAGGAGTAGGATGAGTTTATTTGTTGCTGGTTTGGGTTGCCTGTCAAGCAAGGAGGGCTGAGCAGCAATGCTTATTGGGGACATGGACATTTCGAGGTTAATGGTCTATGTGCATCAAGTAGAGGAAGAGAAGCTAAGGGATAGGGAGGAATTCAAGAACAAGAGGGCTAAAACAGGGAATGAGTCCGGACAACAGAAAAGTAATGCCAACCGGTCATCATTCCAACAGAAACAGAAGGGCCCTACTCCATCATCTGCTAGTGCACCCGCACCTAAGAACAAAGGTGAGTACAATAATCAGAGCTTCAGAGCTAAACCTACTTATTCTCAGGGTAGCCTAGCACAAGGGGGTAGTAAGCCTCATGCATGAGCAAAGTGTGGTAGGAACCATTCGGGTGTTTGTCGCGAGGGCTCCACTGGTTGTTTCAAGTGTGGTCAGAGTGGGCATTTTATGCGAGAGTGTCCAAAGAGCAAACAGGGAAGCGGTAATTGGGGCAATAGAGCCCAGTCTTCTTCAGTTGCTCCACCAGACAGAGCTGCACCTAGAGGGGCTACTTCCGGTACTAGTGGAGGGACAAACCGTTTATATGCTATCAACAGTCGCCAAGAGCAAGAGGATTCGCCAGATGTTGTCACTGGTATAATTCAAGTCTTTAACTTTACTGTTTATGCCTTGCTAGATCCAAGAGTGAGTTTATCTTTTGTAACTCCATATGTTACTATGAATTTTGATGTTATTCCTGAGCAACTTAGTGAACCAGTCAGTGTCTCAACACATGTTGCTGAGTCTATATTAGTAGAGAGAGTCTATCGTGATTGTCCTGTTTCCGTCAATCACAAGAGTACTATGGCTAATCTAGTTGAGTTAGATATGGTAGACTTTGATGTCATTCTTGGTATGGACTGGCTTCATGCCTGTTATGCCTCAGTTGATTGTAGAACTCGAGTTGTCCAGTTTCAGTTTCCAAATGAGCCAGTCTTAGAGTGGAAAAACAGTTTAGCAAGGCCTGAGGGTCGTTTCATTTCGTACCTTGAGGCAAGGAAGTTAGTTTCTAAGGGGTGTGTCTATCACTTAGTTCTAGTTAATGACTCAAGTGCCGAGATACCTCCTATTCAATCAGTTCCAGTAGTAAGAGAGTTTCCAAAAGTCTTTCCAGATGACCTTCCCGGAGTCCCTCTTGAGAGAGAAATAAACTTCGGTATAGACATCATTTCAGATACTCATCCTATCTCTATTCCGCCATATAGAATGGCACCAGTAGAGTTGAAAGATTTGAAAAAGTAGTTGAAAGATCTCCTAGATAAAGGTTTCATTCGACCAAGTGTCTCACCTTGGGGCGCTCCGGTCTTATTTGTTAGAAAGAAAGATGGTTCCCTTAGGATGTGTATAGATTACCGTCAATTAAATAAGGTAACCATCAAGAATAAGTATCCTCTTCCAAGGATAGATGATTTATTTGATCAACTTCAGGGTGCCACCTGTTTTTCGAAAATTGACCTCAGATCAGGCTACCATCAGTTGATAGTTAGGGAATGCGACATTCCAAAGAAAGCTTTCAGGACTAGATATGGTCATTATGAGTTCTTGGTCATGTCCTTTGGTTTGACCAATACACCAGCAGCGTTCATGGATCTTATGAACAAAGTCTTCAAACCTTGTTTAGATATGTTTGTTATCTTCTTCATTGATGACATACTAATCTATTCAAGGAATGAAGAAGATCATGCTAGTCATCTCAGAATAGTTCTTCAGACCTTGAAGGATAGAGAGTTGTATGCCAAGTTCTCCAAGTGTATATTTTTGGCTTGAGTCTGTGCATTCTTGGGCCATATTATTTCCGGTGATGGTATTAGAGTGGATACTCAGAAAATTGAGGCAGTGCAGAATTGGCCTAGACCGACATCTCCAACTGATATTAGGAGTTTCTTGGGCTTGGCTGGCTATTATAGGAGATTTGTTGAGGGTTTCTCGTCCATTTTGTCTCCTTCGATGAAGTTGACTCAGAAAATAGTGAAGTTTCAATGGTCTGAAGCTTGTGAGAAAATCTTTCAGGAATTGAAGAAGAGGTTGACTAGTGCCCCCGTTTTGACCTTACCAGAGGGTACTCAAGGTTTTGTGGTGTATTGTGATGCATCCAGAGTTGGTTTGGGTTGTGTGTTAATGCATAATTGGCAAGGTGATAGCTTATGCCTCCAGACAGTTGAACGTTCATGAGAAGAATTATCCAACCCATGACTTAGAGTTGGCTGCTGTAGTTTTCGCCTTGAAGATTTGGTGACACTACTTGTATGGTGTTCATGTCGATATATTCACTGATCACAAGAGCTTACAATATGTGTTCACTCAGAAGGAGCTTAATCTCAGAAAGAGGAGGTGGTTAGAATTACTCAAGGATTATGACATGAGTATTCTTTACCACCCAGGTAAGGCTAATGTTGTTTCTGATGCTTTAAGCAGTTTATCTATGGGTAGTACCACCCATGTTAAGGAAGAAAAAAGAGAGTTAGCCAAAGATGTGCACAGACTTGCATGCCTAGGAGTCAGACTTATGGATTCCACAGAAGGAGGGATAGTGGTGACAAAGGGTGTTATGAGGTTTGGTAAGAAGGGGAAACTTAGTCCCCGGTATATTGGACCTTATCACATAGTTAAGAGGATTGATAATGTAGCTTATGAGTGGGAGCTACCGCAAGAGTTAGCAGCGGTGCATCTGGTATTCCACATCTTCATGTTGAAGAAGTACATGGGAGATCCTTCATTGATAGTACAAACTGAAAATGTTGGGATTAAGGATAACTTATCTTATGAGGAGATTCCGGTTCAGATTTTAGATCACCAAGTTCGCAAGTTAAGAACAAAGGAGGTCACATCAGTCAAGGTCCTTTGGAGGAACCAATTTGTTGAAGAAGCTACTTGGGAAGCTGAAGAGGATATGAAGAAGAGATACCCACATCTCTTTCAATCCGGAGAAAATTTAGACCAAGGTACTAATCCTCTTCTTAGTACTAGCTAAATTACGAGTATGCACAGTGGATACATTTTTTTCTTGTTGAGTGTTGAACTTGATGTTACTACCCTTAGCATAGTGAAATAAAACTTATTCGAGGACGAATGTTCCCAAGGGGGAGATAATGTAACATCTCGCACCTAGATACGACTAGAAAGAGTTTAAAATATGAAAATAATGGTTTTGGAAAGAATAAGGAAATCTGGAAAATTTTGTTTAAGTTAAGAAAGTGAGTTTTAACCATTTTAAAACGGCCATAACTCCTAGATTAGAATGATTTAGGAGCATTTGTTGATATAGTTGGAAATCTCTTGGAGATGTCTTTCTAACGCCGCCGAGTTTGCGCAATTTCGACATCGTGTGAGTGAGATATGCCTTTCGAAAGTTGGGCTGTTGAATTGAGGAAAGTCCCAATCCGGATTTAGGGAAGGGAAAAGTAGACTTTTCTCTAATTAATTTCCTAATTTGATTTTAGAGATTTATTGGGGTAAAAAACATGACTTAGTCAGTTTGGAGAATTGAGAAATACGCTTAGGGCTTGGAGAAGAGAGAAAAGAAGAAAGAAAGGGAGAAAAATGCAAGAATTCGTCAAGATCATCCAAGCTTGCGAGTGGAATTCATCGAGGGTGATCCCTATTAAGGTATGTGAGATATTTTTGTGTTGGGTTAGTTCACCTACACACCAATTTGTTTCAATCCAATTGTTTTGAGTTGTTTACATGTTGAAGAAGTAAGGTTCTTGAAGAACAAATTGTAGAATTCTTGTTGGTTGAGTTGTTGATGCTTGGGGGTGAGTTGATTCATATTTCCAAGCTTTTTTTCGAGTTAGATTGGTTGTATATTGAGGGTACAATTGATCCTAAGTGTTTGGGGAAGGAACTATGGAAGTTAGGGAGGTTTAGAGAGGAAGAACGGAAGAGAAACATCAAAAGTCGTTGGGCAAAAGGGTTGGGGCTCCGCGCCTGCCAGAGCGCCACAAAAACTTATCTGACGTTTGGCCTCTGGCGTGTCGCGCCAGCCAGAGCGCTAGCTAGACTTCTCTGAAGTTTGAGGGCTGGCGCCCCACGCCTCTCAGAGCGCCAGGGACGCTTGTTCTCCGCATTCGTTCCCCACCTTTTCGTACTTGTTCCTAAGCAATGTACCTATGTTTTCTAGTTGATTCCAACACTCTAAGGTACATTCAAACATCATGAAATAATCCATAAACATGAGATCATGAACCTTGAATCCATAATCCAATTCAAGGAAAGTTAAGAACAAAGTCAAGAGAAGTAACAGTCAAGTCAAGAGAAGTTCTTAGAGTTTTCCAAAAGTCTTTTGCAAACGTTTTAACTTTGTTTTAAGACTTAAGCTTCGAGTTCAGTAAGGATGTAAAGTTTGAAGTTTATTTCTTCAAAAGTATATGGGGACTAAGTATTTTCAAAGAGATTTTAAATGTTTTCACACTTAAATAAGAACGGAAACTGAGATTTCCAAAGAGCCTTCGGGCTAGTTTTCAGAAAAAGAAATCGCTTACTAAATGAAGCAAGAGGGGAAACTTTGATTTCCACGATAACGTTTGAGCTAAGTTTTTGAGCACTAATCTCAAATCACAGAAGAAGTATGTTTTTAAAACATAAGAGCCAGTATATTTTGGGAGTAGTATTGATCACCGAATTGGGGACGAGCATGAGTTTAGATAACTCACGTCACCATAGAACCATGTAGCCATCATGGGTAGAAAAGGGGTCATACTTTTTAGATGAATCTTTTTCGCAATAGACTAGTGGATCCATTCGGCAGTTCAGGTTCTATACCTTTGGCCGGGTAGAGGATGCGCTGGCAACGTGAGGTAGATCGCTGTATCATCACTGTAAAGATGGTTTTCAATGCTAGTTATCCAAATTAGATCTTATGTAATGGTTGTCGGTTAGATAAACTCCCACATAAGTTATTGTATTGTTATACATCAGTTTATTGTATTCTTACATACATTTCAGAGTTATGTTGTATCCTTGTATAAACACAGAGTTGACATCATGTTTTTGAACAACTTTTCTTTATATTGCATTTGTTTAAACTGTTTTATATTGAAATGAGTTCAGTAAGTATTCATGAGTTGAGAAGAGCCAAGATAAGTGTTTCTTTCATATTTCCCTCTCAAGCCTATGTTGTTTTAGCTTTCCAACTCGCATACTCGTACATTCAATGTACTAATGCCAGTTGGCCTGCATCTTATTATGATGCAGACACAGGTAACTAGGATCGGCATTCCGATACATCGTTGATCTAGTGAGCAGTTCAGAGTCTGTTGGTGAGCCTCTTTGCTTTTCGGAGGATCAATTTCATTGCTTTCTAGTTTAGTTTATTAGGATGTTGTGGGGGCTGTCCGAACATCTCTCTCAGTTGTTATTAGAGTCTTCATAGACAGTCAGATGTTAGTCTTTGAGTCTTTTCATTATATTTTCTTATTGTTAAGACTTGGGTTGCCACTTTTGGCCAAGTTGAATGTTTAATCTTTAAAACATTCTCAGTTATTTTGTTATTCAGTTAAGTTAAGTTCACTTATCATTATAGATATGAATATTGTGTTCCACTGAGTAAGTAAGCCAAACCAAGGGTTCGCTTGGGGCCAGCAATGGTCTCCGAGTGTCGGCCATGTCTAAGGTGTAGGCTCGGGGCGTGACAGAATCGACCCAACTCTTAGTTCGGTTTATACTTGTTAGTGACCGCCTACAGTTAGAAACCTATGAAGTGTAGTTGAGCGTTATCAAAAATGGTTCCGCTGCCAAGTAGTGGTGTTTAGAATTCTTTTAGTAAAGTTTAGTTGTGAACTGATTTGTTGTATTTGAATCAATTTATTTTTGTTCATTTTTGCTTTCTCTTAAACATGTGAAGAGATGAGTGTTAATGGGAGTAATTCTAGCCAACTTGGGGACAATGATGACATCGGTAACTTGCACGATGTCAATGAAGATCCTTTGGGAAGTATGGGTGCTATTAGATTGCCTCCGACTCTGGGCAATGTGGGGTTTCATATGACTAGCACTATGTTGCCGTTATTGCAAATGAAGGGTCTCTTTGGATGTCTTGCTACAGAGGATTTTCATGACCACATCCGAAACTTTGTGGATGTGTGTGGGCCATTTCTTTTCAAGAACATCACTCATGAGTCGGTCCGACTTTGTTTGTTTCCGTTTACTCTAATGGGGGAGGCAAGGAGGTGGTTGGCGGATTTACCAAGGGATTCAATCACTTCTTGGGAGGAGCCCTTTGATGCATTTTACGTAAGGTTTTTCCCTCCCTCAAAGATGGTAACATTGAGGGACAATGATACGCTCAAATTACACCTCCTTACAGAAGTATAAGCGATCGTTATCAAGTAAAGAACCCAACTTGTAGGTTGGGATCGATCCCACGAGGAAAATGGTTTAGACTTTACTTTAACCAACAATTATATTCAATTAGTCAAATTATTTCTAGAAACAGGTAATAAAAGGGGGGTTGTGTTTGTGTAAAACAAATAGTAAGAACTTAAGAAGTAATCAATAATCAAACTCAACTTTGGTTGTTATCAAGATAAGAGAAATAACTAGGGTATATGTGTTCCCCACAATCTTATAACGCAGTAATCCTAGTCATAGCAATCCTTTTCTAGTGTATTACATGCAAAGTGATAAGTTAGGTATCTCTAAATCCTTGATCCGGCATCTAGAGAAT
>NW_006238928.1:3737217-3737343 GCF_000226075.1 Solanum tuberosum
GCTCTCTACCTCCTCATTGCTCGGGTGCACATTCGTTCTCTTAGACTCGACAAGGCAACTCATGTGGATCACATCATGACACAGACCAGCTAACTGACACACAACAGACACCTTCTTACTGTCACC
>NW_006238928.1:3737443-3737583 GCF_000226075.1 Solanum tuberosum
TTGCATTCAAATCTGCTGCAATGATGACCGGCAAAGTCTTCTTTTCGCCTAAATATACATACCTCAAGTGCGGTAGTAGAGCTTTAAGCTCCAATTTCGGTGCCTCCACAATAGATGGTCTTGTGGGTGGGGACTCGCGA
>NW_006238928.1:3741653-3757929 GCF_000226075.1 Solanum tuberosum
CCGTAGATCAATCTACGGACCGTCAATGGGCACCGTGGTTCCACACTTGGTCAGATTTCCCTGATTTGTCCTCAATACCATGCCTGCTGATCTACGGTCATAACCTACGGACCGTGGATGCCCTTTTTCTGCAATTCCTTTAGCTGTCTCCAAACTTCCGCGCCTGAACACCTTTCCTGCAAAACATGATAAAAATACATAAAAACCAATACAAAAAGGCCCTAGACACACACAACTCGTAAGTTAGTAGGTTGAACCCTGATGAAACAAAATTTGAAGCTATGTACAATAAAAAGTTCATTTCTTGGCAAATCAAGTAGGTGGTTTTCGTCCGACCAATCCAAGGTCGGGTGGAAATCAAGGTTGGAAAAAGGATCGTGATGACGATTGGAGAGACCAAGATAGGGAATGGTGTGACTGTGATACGAATTAGAGAGACTGGGGCGGTGACAAAGAATGATATGTACCTCCACATGAGCTTCAAAAGCCAAAAGAGCAAAGGGCTGATCCAGAAAATTTCTACACTGAAGATATGCTTTCATGCATTCTCAACAAAGTGGAAGGATCGGACAAAGTGCTAAAGGAAATGAAAGATTACGTCTTTTCTCTGAACCAAACAGTTAACTCACATTCAGTATCAATTAAGCAGCTGGAAACATAGATGGGTCAAATCTTGTCTCATTTAAATCCAAGACCAAAATGAGGTTTACTAAGTGATCCCATGGTTAACCTAAAGATTGAAGATTGAAAGTGTGTCTTCAACGTGCCACGACGTTAAATAAGGTGCTTCTTGGGAGGCAAGCCATGTTTTTAGTTTTTAAAGTAGTTGTTTGAATAATGGTTGTTAGATGCGCATGTTGAAAATTCAAAATTTTGGGAAAATAGGCAATTAGGTGAGCTCAGGTACTGTTCGGCGACTCCCTGAACAGGTTGGCAAGTCCGATCTGGACAACCTATTTGGATCAACTAAATGGCTGGAGTTCTAGTAACTTTTGAGAGCAAAACCATCGTTTGGTGCATCGCTGAATGGTCGACGACAGAAGTTAATATCGCCGACTGGGGTGCTAATTGAAGGGTCAAAAAGGGCCTTAACCGTTTTAAATTCAAAATTCCCTTTCATTTCACATTTTTCAACTCTGGCAATCTTAAACTTCAAATCTAGATTATAATTTGCTCATTTTTTTTGTGTGGGGATCAAATGCTCGGAGGAATTTTGCATTTTGCTTCCGTATTTGCTCTCCTAGTATTTTTTTGTCTACTTTTGAGGTTGGTGTCCCTAACTTCACTTGATTTTTAGTAGTTTTTGAAGCATGTTCGTATTTTGGTTGGATCTATTGCAAAATCTTGCGTAGTTGGTCAATTTTTCGTTAAGGGTGATTGTTGTATCATGCTTACTTTTGTGTTTTAGCCCATAATTGTTGAATTTCGTGTTTAAATTGATTGAAATAATGGGTGTGTTGTGGTAGCATGTTTTGTCTAGTGAGGGTTAAGTTTGAATAACCATAAATTTACCAGTCGACTGAATTTGCCCAATGATAGAGCGGGTGGCATCATTCTTAAGGGCAAAGGACGTTGATGGGTCAATTTTAGACAAAGCGGGGGATGTTTGATCACCTCGGGGTCATTATTGATATGGCTTTGGGTTTCATTGCATAGATAGGGCTTAAATTTTATTATCATGGGCTTTGTATTGAAAATTTAAGGTCGAGGTCAAACAATGACATGAGGGACCAATCAACGAGCTTAGTCGAGCTTGCCGAATGACTCAGTGGTCCGCCAAGTGACCCCTCGATCTCCTTTTTGTGCTTAATTATTGTTTGTTTGACACTGTAGCATTCACTGATATGCCTTAGATCACCGAGTTTACTCGCGGAATCGTCGAATGTCTTTGCGATCCCCCTTTGTCAGCAAAAAAATTGGTTAAATATTCTGTAACTTTCAGTGATCTACCTTTGGCTCACCGAATGTGTTTGCCGAATCACTGAAAGGCCCTGGAAATTCTTGAATTATGCTGATTTTTGTGAAATTTTATTCTGTAACTTTCGATGAGCTCTACTCGACAAATGAGTTTGGTGTCTCGCCGAACTAGTCGGCGAGTCTTTCGGCATCTTTACAACAATGATTTTCTAATTGAATTGTTTCTAAGGTATTGGTTCATTCTGTGTTGTTTTGCAGTTATAGACAGCCCCAAATTTCTCGGTAGAAAAAAACCACCCCAAAAGAGAGCACGAGGAATAGTGATTAATGAGGGTCCTGCTACCCCACGAGCTACACAATCCAAACTTTCTCTGATAAGGGGGGAAGATCATAGGAAAAAGAAAGGTACCTACGGAGTAATGTCTAGCTGAGGATAGCTCCGATAGCATGGGCATCTATGAAACCTACCTCACCACGTCAGAATCTAATCGTGAGGATAACTCGGGATATAGATCGTCAGTATCCGAATCTGAGCAAGAGGACGATCAAACTCTATAGAGGAGGTGAGCTCAGCTGCAGCCGAAACCGTTACATGATCGAACAAAATACCAGTTACTCCTACACCTCCTCTACCTCCACCACAGGCGGTTGAGAAAGTACCTCATGTGCCCTCGGTATAGGCACCTCAACCTCAATCACTGAATAGACTCAAGGCTACTGGGTTGAGGGCGATTTTTGAAGAAAAGAGACTGTCTAAATATTGATTGGTGGACAAGTATCCAGAAGTGTGGAACAGTATTAAGTTCCACAAGTTTGAGAGATTCACAGAACCCAGAGGCCCATACATACCTTCCTGGGTCTGGGAGTTTTATACCGAGTATAAGAGGCTGATTGAAAAGGAGAAGAAGAAGGCTAGCTCATTCGCACCAGTGGATCATGTGGTGGTTCATGGAAAAATAGTTAAATGTAGTAGCACCGAAATTAATGAGGTGCTGGGGTGTACGATGAATGTGATCCACTTCTTGGTGGATCAGATACAAAAGAAGACCCTTGATAAGTTAAATGGGTAGTTAGCTCTACTGATTTCTGGCATCACACCATCGTGGATCGAGCCAGGGGTTCAAATTGAGAAAAAGGATATGAATGTAGCTGCACGGTATTGGTTTGGATTTAATAGCAACACTTTGATGCCTTCCTAGAATGAGCCCATACTCCGACATCCTGAAGCAGCTTTGTTGGGGTCCATTATTGATCGAGATGGACTGAATCTCGGGTTGATTGTTTAGAAAGAGATGGACATAAGGGACAAACTAAGTTAGACATCACTTACTTTCCATGTATTGATCACGGAGTTGTGCTGGCGTGCCCGAGTGCCTTTTATAGGGAAGGTAGATGTGGAAGTTACTCCCACTTCCTCTGCTAACATTCGGAGGATTAAGGCTGAATACACTAGAGACGAGACTGAGAGGAGGATAATGGACTCTTCCCTGGTTGTTGATGTAGAGATGCTAGAGCCAGACACAGCCTCTCCTACTGAGACAGGTGAGCCCTCAGTTATTCCTAGCACTTCTACTACTGCCCCTTCTTCTTCCGCTACTACTACTACTACTACTACTACTGTTGCTGCCCGACCTCCATTGACATCGGCGATGCTATTCAAGATGGGCCATCTATCCCAAACTGCTAAGTACGTGCTTCTCGGGTAGAAGTTGTTGTCCCGGACTGATTGAGAAAGCCACGGTTGCTGCCTTATCTCCTATCCGAGTTGAGTTGAGAGAGCCATGGTTGCTGCCTTATCTCCTATCCAAGTTGAGTTGAGAGAGCATCGGGAGTTGATCACCGCACATGTCCTAGCGTTCGATGCCCTCACGGTGAGAGTAGAGGCATGTGAGCAGAGTGGACGCCAAGCAGAATTTTTGGATGTTACACTTTTAAGACATGATGTGGATGAGCTTAAATCCACAGATTTGTCTATCTTTTTCGGCTCTTTGGACCTTTCCAAGGTTCCGAGTACAGAATTGCCAGCCATTTCTGAGATCCCTCCGTCTACTATAGCTGGATATGCTGTTATGGCCTTTGATGATGTCGAGTTTGATGCTCCCAAGGCTGATGATAAGGAGCTTGACACCCATGATACAGCAGTGTATGATAACATGGAGGACCTAGAGGGAGCGATGGTACAGACAACCATGGAGACCTCTCTTTGGGACACATCGATGGTTGGCTCCAGTAGAGCAAAGAATGGAGATGAGTTGGGCCTTGATGCCCAGATTGAGAGTGTCTCGGATGTACAGATTTCACCTTAGGCTTAGCCTGACAGGGGGATCTTGACTCTCTTTTAGTTCTATTTTTGAGACTGCGTATTATATTGCATTGAGGACAATGGTTATCTTTGTTTGGCGGGGTGAGGTATCTTCATACGTTCCTCTTTTGGGTTGCTTTTAGTGTTTTGTGAATGATTGGTTTTTGATATCTTGTTTTGAATGCTTACTTTTGGTGACTATGGGTTTTTGGTTTTTAATGTGAATGTTGGTTTTTGATCAAAATGAAAATTTCACCTCTTGATTTTTTGTGAATGTTGTTGTTCTCTTGCATATTTGAGTATCAGTTGCGATCAATACCGGTGACTTGAATAGTGCTCTTGATTGAACGATATGTTTGTGCAATTCCAATGAGGCAAATTTGGGTTGCATAAGTCATGTGTGAACTCTTAGCATCTCATTGTGACTGGCCGATTATTGAAATGAATCTTATGATGATAGTTACAGATGAGCTAAATTTGTAGAATCTTGATTGATGATTGTGTTGAATGCCATGTGTGGTGAGATTGTTTTGAAAAATGTGCTTGGTAATACCTAGAACTTTCCTCGTTGGCCCAATCGACTAATGTAGGCAAATGATAGAGATGATCTTAGGCACAATTTTTGGAGAGTGAACTAAGTTGCTATTATACCTCTTAGTCACCACCTTGTGAGAGTGTGAACCTAGCTTGGCACCATTTGAGCCTAACCTTCTCTTTGGATGAAACATGAACACATTTGACCTCTTTCCCCATCACCTAAAACCTTCATGAAGCATTGGTTTGTTTGAATAACAACCTTAGGCCAAAAAAGTTGTTGAAAAATGAGGAAAGTCAAGAAGTTTGTGAAAAATATGCCCTTAATAGATTGTGATGAAAAAGATGGAACCCCTCCATATAATTAAAGAGAGAAGTAAAGCAGAAGAAGAAAAAGAATGAAAAACAATTTTGCAATGGATAAAAGAAATGGGGTATCTGATGAATCATGCTTAAATGAACTTAGGGTGTATTGTGAAAATAAAAAAGAGTGAAAGAAAAGGAGAAAAAGTGAAGTGGAAACCATGTTTCATGAAAGTAGAAGTCACTGAGCCAAAATGATCATACCTTTACCCTCAGCCCCGTAACAAGCCTTGAAAGACCATAGTTATCTTGATTGAGCTTAATGTCATGTTTATTGGAAAATACGGGCAAGCCTATGGGTAGAATGATACATGTGTTTATCTTTTAGAGTGTGAGAATTGATGTTGATTCTGTAATTCTTAAATTTTGATGAGCTTTGTTTGGGCATGGCATCATATTTGATGTGAGGACATTCTAATACTTTTGTTGAACTTGATTTTGCATTTGAAGCAAGCATTGTGAGCTTGAATTCTATTTCATGTTGGATAGTCACAATTTGAAACTTGTAGTGCATAGTTGAATATTGAATGGGTACATTGAACTTCATGTGTATTCATGTTGAGTCTTGCATAGCACTATTTGTAGACATCTTTGTTGACATGATTGATCTTGTGTTTAACTTGAGGACAAACAAAAATTTTAGTTGGGGGTGTTGATGAGTCGACGATTTCGACTTATATAAGGCTTAATATTTAGAGTTTTAGTGTCCTCAATGCCTATTTTATGCTCTAAACTTATATTAAAATGCTAATTTGCAGCGATGAAGGCAAAAGAGCAAGGCATGGACATTACTGGGCAAAAAGGAGCGAAAAATCTAAATAAAAGCAAGGCTAGTACTCACCAAAGCCACTCGGCGAGTCGCCGAGTGTCTCTTCAGCTCGCCAACAGTTACAGCAGGCCAGCCCATAGACAAAATGAACTCAACGAGAGAATGGATGGTTCGGCGAAGCACCGAATGGATCAGTGATGGCAACTTTGATCGCCTAAAGTCACAAAAGAGAAGTGGTCAAAGGCTAAGCCAAGAAGGCAATGGGAAGGAGCATTCGGCGCATCGCCAACCTGGTCGGTGAAGCTCGACTTACTTCGCCGAATGAATCCAAAGCTAAAATTTTGGGAACGTATAAATGTAATTTTCAAAAGTTGGAAAAAGGACTTTTTGAGTTTTTGATAGTTCCCACATTGTCCTAGGCTTTTGATCCCTAACATTCTAAACATTGTTCTTTGACATTTTGAGTAGAGATTTAGGGTTTATTTGATTTTGAATTCAATTTGAGCATTTTAAAGACTTGTGGATTGTTGCCCAAGCTGGTGGAAAACATAGTTGGTAATAATTTCTTGCTCTTTACTTTGTGTGGATAAAACATCCATTTTTGGGGGTGTGATTGTGTAATTGAATGTTTCAATTAGCTTATGTGTGTTAGTATTTACTGATTTTATTGTTGATTTGAAGTGGTTCAATTGATAGTTGAGTTTTAATTGATAAATTGTAGTTGCAAATACAATTCTAGTCTAGCATTCTAACCTTGCTTGAGAAATAAGTTTTGGAGTTAACACTATTTGTTGATAATTGTAGTGATTGGGTTATTGTGGACTTAGCTTGATAAAGTGGGTCTGTATTCAATCCTACTAATCTAGGTTGAAAAAGTAGATTGATTAAGGTTATATTGGGTTGTATACATGTGTTATGCTTGTCGAGGTTAAGGAGAACTCATTTGATTTGTCATAGTTGAGTGAGAAATAGCTATTTCACCTAAAGCCTAGGCTACACACTAAGATTCAACAATTTCTAGTAAATAATGATAACCCATTTAGCGAAATTGGCCTTCAATTGATCACACTCCCAAGGATCCCTCTCTACTTGTTTACTCCCAGTTATTTGTAGATGTTAATTGTTCACTCAAATCCCCTAATTTGACATTAATTGTCAACCGCTTGTCATTTACTTTATTTTTTGCAAAAACATCTATTTCTATAAACGATTAGAACATCATTTTACTTCGTAATTGAATTTTTTACCGCATCACTCCTTGTGGGATCGACCCCAACTCTTAGTTGGGTTTATACTTGTTAGCGACCGCCTACACTTAGAATCAGATAAAGAGTAGTTAAGAGTCATCATATGTGTTGGGTAGTAATGGGACTTGGTGATGGGTTGACTTATCTATATTGAATGATTCTAATGATGAAAAAGGTCTAATAAAAGGCAATGTGATTAATTTTTGGTGTGTGATGTGTTGAGAAAGGTTTGAAAGACTTATTGACTCATTATTGATATTGTATCACGATTGTGTTATTGGGAATTGTGCATTATTATGTAAATGGTCATCTCCTCATTATTTATGTGAACAAATCATTTGCTTTGGTTCAGATACATGGTTGTGATAAGTGTTATGTGAATTGAGGAAGAATAAGAAATTAAAGAGGATGTACTATTTGAGGGACGTGTCGTATGTCGTGACGAATACTATTATCGAGGGAGGTGTCGCACGCTGCGATAGATACTATTATCGATGGACGTGTCACACGCCGTAACAAATACTATTATCGAGGGACGTGTCACACGCTGCAGTGAATTTCATTATCGAGGATCGTGTCGCACGCCTCGACAGATGCGTGGACTGATATGTTCCCCATTGTTCCTGAACTGAGAGACAACGGGTGTGTATCATTATATTAAACATCCATCATTATACTTGACATTGCATTTCATTGCATTGCACATCTTAATCATTGGTGAACTTTATGTTGTGTGTTGCTGATCTTGTGAGCGCTTTTTTGTGGAACTTGTGATTAATGAATATTGAGTTTGTTGTTTAGGATATGTAATAGTTAGAATATTGTTATTGAGTTGTGTGCTATGTAAAATGTGAATTATTAGGTTGGGTTGGTTTTATGCAGGTTGTAGTTGTGGAGGTTCGGTTGGGGTTTAAGGACTAACCATATTCTATTCCCTTAGCTTGTGTTTAGAAGTTTACTTGCTGAGTACCGTGTGATTTGATACTCAACCCTTGCTTCTACATTTTTGTACGTTACTAGCCCATATCTTCGTGATACTATCTATTCTCTTCGTGTCCAAGGCTTCCTCTAGAGATTTGTGAGGTAGATGTTTGTCATCTCAGCAAACCTTCTTACTCCTATTTATGATCTTGTTCTATTTTAGAGATAACATCATTTGATACATACGTTTTTTTTAAAATCTATTGTAATAGATTAGAGGCTTGGACAAGTGACTGCAAGATTTTGGGGTATATTTAAGTCAATTATTAGTTTCTGCATTATATTAAAGTATCATACTTTGATTTATAGTTTTTTTCTGGACTTAATCATAATGGTTTGAGTTTTAGGCTGAGTTGTCTAGGTGGGATGAGATGAGTGCCATCACGTAAATTTTTAGGTCGCGAAAAATGGTATAAGAGTCCCAGGTTCATAGGTTTCATATGTACTCAGGCCGAGTCTAAGTAGAGTCTCGAGGATCGGTACGGAGAAGTCTACACTTATCTTTGAGAGGCTATAGTGGTTGTTACGAAAAATCTTCATTTTTTGAATCTCTATCGTGCGTCCTTGGTGTGACTTGATTCCTATCGTTTCATTCCACTCTCTCTATTATAGTGATGAATCATAGGTGGTTCTTCATATGAGTCGTTGTTGTATCGTATATAGATCTAAGGTTAGACCTTATACTAAGGTGAAAGTGATAGACTTATGAAAATGATGTATACTCAGATTTGAAATGTTTAGTAATTTGAGGGGGTTCAGTTAGGTGATGGCTCAATGATGCATTTTGAGGATATTGAAATGATGAGGTTGAAAAGTGGTCTGACAGACTTCATGAAAATGTTATCTTTTTTTGGGTTAGTTACCCAGCATCAGGAATAGTACTTGTGTGGTATATGCGATATCTATAGTGGTTTGACAATAGGAAGTTAAATGATTAAAGGGACAACAAAATAATGAACACTATAACTTTGGAAAATACAATTAGTAAAGTTGTCATAACATGTATGGATTGCTTAATGAATGATGAGGATGATGTTGCACCAATTGAGGTTAGAATCTCTACTACGGTTTTATATAATAATTGTATATCAAAGAGTGTCATGATACGACTAAAATGATGGTACCGATTCTTACTTGGTTAGAGTTATGAAGTGTGTTACTCATGCTATCTACTTGGTCTATGAAAAGGTGCATATCACATTAGGCTAGAGGATGAATAGATTTGATAATGTATTGCACTTACTTAAGGGGTAGAAATGTGTGGGTTATTTATGTATTATCTTTTCAGTAGGTATGATGTGCTTTAATGGTGGATCTAATAGACTTTCACGATGTGGTAGTGTTATATGAAAAAAATATGTCAATTGTCAAGTGCGAATACTATCTACTTAAGGAGTTATCAGTGTATCACATGCTCGTATAATAAGATTTAATGTTGCATTTACATTTAAGAAACCAACTAGTTTGTTTCTATGAACACATGGGTTAAAACATTGTTTATAAGGAGTGTTTTAGTGGTAGATCTTTTTACGATACTAACATGTAAGATTAAGAGGTTTATCTTGAGGATTCTAAGTGAAAGCTAGTGATTTCATGGTAATATCCAAGGGAGTGGATTGATAACGGCATGAAAAGCTTATGGGTAAATAAAATTTCTAACAAGTATACTTATATGAAGGAAATTAAGGTTTACCAAGAAATGCATATAAAATTGAGTAGAGTCTTTGGATTTGGTTGGTATAGATGTGTTTGAGGTGTTATGTCGATGACAAGGTTGACTTCGTGGTGATGGAAAGGGCTAACTAAGACGGATGGTAATAAGAGTTTGTGATGGATTGTGTTTGAGATGCAACTATATGTTAAGGATTGTTGGTCAAACGATTTTTTGTATTGTAATGACGACTTGCGAATATCTGAGGTTGTGGTTTTCTACTATTTGTGAGTAGCGTGGTTGCATGAAAAGTGGTAGGAGGTGTTGAGACACCGCTTGAATAGAGTTTAAATGAATTAGAGTCACAAATGAAAAGAATTAATGGGATGTAATTTAGCCTTCTGAAAGAGGCGATAACAAGGATATTTACTCTGATTGAAAGGGCCAAAAATATATCTTCAGAGAATTGAGAGTTGGGTTCAGAGACATGTGGTTCCATATGTATTTCTATGGTTATGGTGATAGTGTTACTTGTCATTCATATGAGTTTAAAACTATCAGATAAGATTTGAGGAAGAAGTCTACATATGTTCGGCTTGAGGGTGGTGATAAGTTCTCTTATGATTTCATGTTGGTCATCTGGTAAAGTTTAGATTCTAATGATGAATATAATAAGATTGATGGAGAGGCGATCAAGGATAACTTAAGGTATGTAATTTCATAAAATCATCAGGATATGAGCTAATATTGATAGATAAGAAAATTAGGTCACATGGCTGGAATCAAAATTTTAAATTCTTCATTGTAAGCCTACATTCGCGATATTAGGTTTAGTCAAGGAATGAATTGGTAAGCTAAAAAAGTAATAATAATTAATTGTGTGGTGTATTGAACAATTGGAAGGACTTGTGCATGTTTTGGATCGTAGAGTTTACCAATTTTAATTGTTGAAGGACCTAAGGAAGGGTTTCACTTAAAGTTTTGGTTTAGAGTATAGGTAAAATGTCATGGATTATTGGTCAAAGGATATGATTTGTAAGTAATTCAGCGAAAGAAACAAAATTCTGGTATATTGAAGAGTTCAAGGTAATTGGAATTTGCGTCATGGGAAGAGTTTAAGAAAGGTGAAGGAATACAACCTCTCGTATAAACCCTAGGTTCGAAGTTTAAGGTTGTAAGAATTTTTTCCTTTGAGTTTAGATATGACTACCGGTTCGGTAAAGACTTTTTAGAGGTTTATCAATGAATTTTATGAAGATTGAGTTTTGATTGGGTGACAAACAGTGATGTATGGAAGATTCTACATTGTTATATGGAGCTAGATTGTTCAAATTATGGTGGGTGACTTATGAATATGCAAATGTGGACCTACAATTCTACATGGTTATTGAGAACTTCAAGGGGATTGAAACTACTCTAATAAATGGGACTACACAGACTGATGTGATATGTTACATAGACACTTGATGGTAAATAGAGATTATGTGCTCATTGTATACATAATTATTTGGGTGATCAATGATTTTCTTAAATTTAGCATGAGCTCTATGACAAGTGTAAATGGTAGAACATGGTATGTGAAAGTTTGTGTGGACTTGACTGTGGGAGTGATTTAATAGTTTTATCTCGATGGGAAAGTACTATCAGATTTGGAATTAGTGATATCGGCCTTGGGTGAGACCCTATATGTCATGGAACGCTGAAATGGAAAGAGAGGGACCCATAGTTTGAAATTCTTAGAGGCTATAATGTGCTTGCTAAGAAGACTTTGATACTAGTGACGGTTTGAGAGTAAGGTAAACTACAGGTGTGGTTATGATGTTGGTTCGTATTAAGAGTGTTGGCTTCAATGGAGTACAGTGAGAAGTATGTGAGGTTTGATAAATGAAGTAAGTGTAAGGTTTTAATGGGGATCATACTAGTTGATTGTGGGTGGCAAAAAATCAAGAGATGGAGTCAGATGAATAGAAATGTTTGACATGGGAACTATGAAAGGAGTATCTTGTATTATTCTACCTTGCTTCCATACATTCTTATGTGACTACCTTCTTCGTTCTGGACATTATTTGATGTTTGATTCACTTTTTATGCCATGCATGTTTCCATATCCATGGGTGAATCCCTAGTGGTGGATCGAGTGTACCGATCCTGTGATTGTCCTCCTGGTGGGGTGGCATCCTTGGGCAGATTTGGTCATTTCAGTTATAGCAGATTTAGTATTTTTTTTTGGGATAATTGAAGTATACCAGAATATCTACACGCACGATCTTACATACGAGAATTGACAGAAGAGCTACCATTAAGAGTGAGTTTAGGTTATCCGATAGTGTTGTTAGAGGTTCTGCATTCTGGGGTGTATGATTGCAAGGTGGTTACTCCATGATTTCCTTCTTTGGATTAGATAAGTTTGATTCTCCTTTGATGAATAACTGATGTCTAAATATCATAGTTTTATAACTTAATTAATTTCGTGGAAAGATTATGTTGTGAGAAGGGGAATCATGATAAGAACTATAATGGTTTGTACATTATGAGTGTGTGATGGTTTGTCCAGGTTCACTTCTAGTTGTAACCAGTATTGATACATAATTTCATCTTGATTAATTGAAAAGATTTAGCTTAATGGTTTTGTTATGGTCTTGAGGGTTTCGGTTCAGATTGAGTTCATCGGTTAGTTTCTGGCTTGGTATTCACTCCTGATTAGTAGATCTGTCAATTATTGATCCGAAAGTTCATTTCTTAATAATTCATCTTGATGGAATGGTCTTAAGGAGGAGCTCACTAAGAGAGATGGGCATTGTTCCGGAAAGATTATACCTCAGGCTTTTGATTACGTCGGTTATTCTTCCTTATGTTCGAGAACGAACATGATTTTTTGAGAATGGATAATGTAATGACGCAGAATGTCAAACTTTCACAAAATTTCAAATTTAACCCTCCCGATAGTTGCCCAAGTCATGTTTGAATAGTCGATGAAGTTGATTTGAAAATTTTGAACTATTCGATAGCTATGGTTACTTAATTGATGAGTATTTTTTAAATAATTTATTTATTTAATTCGTGATTTATGGGCCAACTCCATAATTTATATAATGTCCTATTTCACTTGGCCCATGTATTAAAACAAGTTAAGGGGGTTATTATTCTTCTAAGTATAGCATAACCTAATTGCGGCAACTAGGCATGAGGCTTCGGGTAATAAGTTTTAATTTTTTTCAAACTGTGATTTATATACTCTTATGTTAGATTATTACAATGGAATGGTAGTACGTAACATTTTGTTGGTGAGAAGGAATATAGTGGTGATTTTTAATTTTTACAATTTGCTGTTTAAAGGCTAATGGGACAAATATAGTGGTGGAACTTATTTGGAGGTTAATACTTAAGTAATGATTGTTTAATGATTAGGAAAATACAAGTAATGAATTTTGTAGTGTTGAGAAATCAACGTTCTGTTAGGTTGTTGGCTTGTTCATATTATTTATTCTCATTTCTGGTCTTTCCATGGTTAGTCGATAGTGTTTTGATTTTGACTATGATTTTCACATTATGTTACAAGTTTTTCTGTAATAATATAGGTAATTAAATAGTAGATTTATTATATTATATAAATACCATTAGATTTACGATATTGTAGAAATTGAGACTTAACCCTAGGCTTGAAATCTAGGAACTTAACTATAGATTTGGGTGAGTTTTTGGGTCAAGGCTAAACATATACTAACATGTGTGTGGTTAGATTAGAAATATTATGGTGGTTATTTATTTGTATAGATTGCACTGATTTGGAAGCACAACGAAAAGGGAAAGATCCAGTCCCGGAGGGATTGTTCGACTATTTGAGGCAAGTGCATTTCTAAGCCCTTGTTAAGTGTATAGAATCGTGTATTTCCTTGTGGTATGTTGATGAGTCGAGGATTTCAACTCATTTAGGGCTCAATATTCCAAGTTTTAGTGTTCTCGATGCCTATTTTATGCTCTAAACTACTGATAAAATGCTAATTTGCACCAATAAAGGTAAAAGAGCATGACATGGAAATTACCGGGCAAAATGAAGTGAAAAAGCTAAAGAAACGCAAGGTCGATACTCGGCAAAGCCACTCAGATACTATTATCAAGGGACATGTTGCACGCTGCGACGAATACTATTATCGAGGGACGTGTCGCACGCTGCGATGAATACTTTTATCGAGGGACGTGTCACACGCCGTGATGAATTTCATTTTCGAGGGTCGTGTCGCACACCACGACGGATGCATGGACATATATCTCCCGCATGTGTCCCGTACCGAGAGATAGTAGGTGTGTATCAGTTGGTCAAACATGCATCATTATACTTGACATTGCATTTTATCACATTGCACATCTTTATCATTGGTGAACTTGATCTTGTGTGTTGCTGATCTTGAGAGCGCCTTTCTATGGAACTTGTGATTGATGAATATTGAGTTTGTTGTTGAGGATATGTAATTGTTAGAGTGTTGTTGTTAAGCTGTGTGCTATGTAAATTGTGAATTGTTAGGTTGGGCTAGTATTATGCAGGTTGTAGTTGTGAAGGTTCGGTTGGCGTGGTAAGGAGTACTTGTATTCTATTACCTTAGCTTGTGTATAGAAGTTTACTTGCTAAGTAACGTGTGGTTTGGTACTCACCCCTTGCTTCTACATTTTTGTAGGTTACTAGCCCAGATCTTCGTGATACTTTCTATTCTCTTCTTGTCCGAGGCTTCGTGTGGAGATTTGTGAGGTAGCTGTTTGTCATCTCAACAAACCTTCTTACTCTAATTTATGATCTTGTTCTATTTTAGAGACAACATCATTTGAGACTTAAATTTTCTTTCAAATCTATTATACATTAGAGGCTTGTACACGTGACAACCATATTATTGGGTATATTTAAGTCAATTATGAGTTTCCGCATTATACTAAAGTATTATAATTTTATTTATAGTTTATTTACGCACTTCATCATAATGGTTGGAGTTTTAGGCTGACTTGTCTAGGTGAGATAAGACGAGTGCCATCATGTGCATTTTTTGTTCGTGACAGTAGTATAGTTGATTACTGAGTTCTTGATTTCTGAGTATTGAGTTTTTATATTGTTATTGAGATCCTTGAGTTGATTTGTTCATGTCTATATTTCAGCATAAACCCTATTTTGAGTCATAATTTTTGAGAATATTTTAAAGCAAATATTATTGTATTAAACTGATTTTTGAGAAAACAAAGATGAGTTTTGAGAAAGAGTTTTAAAATGTGATTAATATGACACTTTAGTATGCCATAAATTCTTAAGAAGTATGGTATCTAGATATGTCATCAATGTTTATGCAGTATGACTTTCCATGTCATCAATGATCAGATTACAATATGATTTTTGATATATTTTTTAGTATGAGTTTTCAAATATGAATTGAGTTAGAGTATAAGGGAACTAAGTGTTCCCAAATGTATCAATTTTTACATTGAGAAAAGAGAAACATTGATTTCTAAATAAGTTAATGAGTTTAGAGATATTTCAGAGCACTTACCTCTTTTAGAGGTTATTTTCAGTAATTATCTCAAAAAAGAGAAAGAGTATTTTTTTTTACATTTGAGGATGAGTATATTATTGGGTGTAGTATTGAGCAGATGCGGATCTCCTATTGGATTGTTTGAGGTTGGTGAAGCTGGGTTGATAGGACTAGACTTAGTTCATCAAGCTATGGAGAAAGTTAAGATTATTCAAGAGAGGTTGAAAACAGTCAAAAATCCTACATTGATGTTAGGAGAAGAGACATAGAGTTTGAAGTAGAAGATTGAGTATACTTGAAGGTTTCACCCATGAAGGGTGTTATGAGATTTGGTAAGAAGGGGAAACTTAGTCCCCGGTATATTGGTCCTTACAGAATATCCAAGTCGACCGGTAAGGTGGCTTATTTCCATCCAATATTTCATATTTCCATGTTGAAGAAATGCATGGGCGATCCTTCACTTATCATGCCTACTGAAGATATTGGTGTTAAGGATAGCTTGTCTTATGAGGAGATTCATTTCTGAAATAATATAGACAAAAACTTATTGAAATAATTATAGCAAAAAGACAAGAATTGAGACATACGCAAAATAGACCATTTTTCGGAGGTGCGGAATTCATGACATTTTTGGTAGTGTGGTAGGTAGTGTGGTAGGTGAGGAATTCATGGTATTTTTGGTAGGTGTACCATTTTTGGTAGGTGAGGAATTCATTTTATGTTTGGCTAAATATTTTATTATAATATTCTTTTGCTAAGTGTCTTAATCTTGATATTTCTTTAATATTATTTATGATATATTCTAGATATAACATATCTTGGGTTCTTAGATACATATATAAATTTTCCTCCATTAATTGTTCTAATAGTTTTATATCTTCCATAGATTCTGTCTAATATTGTAAATATTCGTAGTTTATTTTAATCTGAATTTATTTCTAAATCATACCATTCTATTCTTTCGAGGTCTAAATCATGTAGGTCTATTTCATACCATTGTTG
>NW_006238928.1:3758837-3761763 GCF_000226075.1 Solanum tuberosum
TACAATAATGCACAATAATGCACTACTTCATGACTTTCTTACATAGTACTATTTACTTTATGACTTTTTTACACTACCATACCTACCCACTTTACACTTGTCCCTACACCACACCTACCACTTTTAATATGCACATGCATATTACCCTACACTTGTTGACTATTTTACATGATTTATTCCTACTACCCTAACTTTCTTACAAATGTACCTAATAATTTACAAAAATAGTACTATTCACTATTTACTTTTGGCTTCTTTGGCCAAATATATCTTCTTTTCCTTATCTCTTTAATTGTCTTTATCTTCTTTGTCCCTATCTTCTTTGACTTGACTTTATTCTAGCTGGACATCGGAAATCACGTTGTCTTCTCCATTACATTTTGAACATAGATGATCAGGGTATTTGTGTCCAATTAGCTTGTCAATATCTGGTTAATAGTTCTGGTGAAATAAATCCTACTTTGAGTGCTCTTGTCGTAGGTCTTTCTTCTGGTTTTAATAATGATAAAATCCATCGCTGGACTTCATCCATATCTGTTCTTCTTAGTTCTCTCAAATTTGAATATATCATTAACTGATCTCTAGAGTAGTAACTCCATATAGCATTTCCGTTCAAATAATTGTTTGCTAACTCTTGTATAATAGTTGATATACCAATTATTCTTTTATTGACATAAAAACTTGGTATCTCTATTTTTGTATTTCTTCCTGTTGTCCAATATCTTCAGGTATAATCATATCTTTGGTTAGTCTATTTTAATAACTTGTAATTGGTAGGTTTTATCTCTTCCTATAATATCTCCGCTGGTGCTGTATAAAACTTTATATAAAATAAATTTCCCCTTGGTAACTCTTTTATATGTGAT
Organism: Solanum tuberosum; assembly: GCF_000226075.1. Lineage (NCBI taxonomy): Eukaryota > Viridiplantae > Streptophyta > Magnoliopsida > Solanales > Solanaceae > Solanum > Solanum tuberosum. Next base: position 3,759,704 of record NW_006238928.1, read on the forward strand.
GAATGCCTTCTGTAGTTCTGGTATTCCACTTATTTCTTCTCCGTCGTATGTGTATATGGTATTTAATAGTCCATAAATTGTAACATGTCCTTACTAAATTGGCGTTAGTTTTTGGCTGTGCGATTAGCTTGTTATAACCTTGTAATTTTTTGGTTAGGTAGTCTTGACTTGGTTCTTTGGTTGTAGTGGATCTAGGATTACGGTTTAAATATCTTTGGATTTTGTATATATTTTCAATATATGTTCTCGTGACATGGTTATATAATTTTTTCTCATTTTGTAGGCTATCTGCATAGGTAGAGGTTTGTGGTTCCATAGTCAATGTGTTTCTTGGTGTTCTCGGAGTAAATGGTTTTTCAAATAGCTGGTTTAAGTTTGTATTTCTATGCTGTTTTTCACTAACTTGATTGTTCATACCTACAGATGTATTTAAACAAACATTATGGGTTTTAAGGTGTTTTCCAACGTCACCTTTTTAGCTCTGGATTTTTAAAGTCTTCCGATTGACTTAGCTCCGCATTTTTACAGTCATGTTGCTGCCCTGTATTAGCTTTAGACTTCAGATTATCTTCATTAGTCTTTAGCTTTTGTATCTCATTGTCCATACTGTCCACTTTTATACAAAGTGTAGTAATGGCTTTGAGTCTATCTTCAATTGTATTTTCTTTCTCAGTTTGAGTAGCTTTGTCTTGATAAGTAATCTGCAATAACATTCGTATCAGTTTTTATTACTTCAATAGTAAATGTAAAATTTAATATATTTAATACCAATCTTCTCATTTCTTTTGTAGTTACTGAATCCTGTATTTTTCCTGTTAGCCACCATTTTACTTGTGTGTTATCTGTCCTTATAATAAATTTGTTATATACAATGTATGGTTCAAATGATAGTAAACATTTATACACTGAATATAATTCTTTCCTATTTATTTCCCATTTTATTTCCGCATTAGTAAAGTGTTCCTGAGTAAATATCTACAATGATGTTCTATTTTTTCATCATATCTGTATTTTAAGACTCCTCCATAACTTTTTTCACTGGCGTCTGATTCTACTATATAAGTAAATTTATTGTTTTCATCTGATAAATATAGTTTAGGTAGGTTCTTACATAATAGTTTTACTTCTTTTATTTGTGTTTGGTCTTTTTTATTCAAACTGGTATTCTATGTCTTTCTTTAATTTTTGTTGTAATGGTTTTAAATTCTCTGCTAATTTTGGTATGTATTCTCTTACTTGGTTTACTAGTCCTAGAAATGATTGTAATTTCTTTTTCGTATCTAGTTGTTCATTTGAGTTAATTATTTTTTGTACTATATGTGTTTGCATTTTTATTCCGTTTTTATCTATTTGTATTCCTAAGAATTCTATTTGCTTTTTCATTATATCTTCTCTCTTTTTACTTAGGCTTATACCTGATCATTCTATGATATGTATAAATTTTTCTAATAACCTTATATGTTCATCTTGTGTTTTAGAGTATAATAATATATCATCAATGTACACTACACAATTTTCTATTTCTTTAAAGTAGTTGTCCATAAAGTGTTAATATCTACCTGGTGCGTTTTTATATCCAAATGGTAATACATTCCATTCATAAACTCCTTGTGGTACTGTAAATGCTGTAAGTTTTTTAGATTCTTCTTCTAATTTTAAGTAAAATCCTGATTTGCAGTCAAATTTACTAAAGTAATTATATCCTATATTTGTCTTATATTTAATATTTTATTTGGTATTGGGTAATAATATGTTTTAGTTTTTGCATTTAAATTTCTATAATCAATAACCACTCTACTTTTTCCTCTTTTTTGTTTCACTATGTTTATTTACTATAAATGCTGGGCTTGTATGCTTGCTATTGTTTTCTTATATGTACCTTTTTTCTAGTAATTCACTTATATGTATCTTAAATTCTGTTAAATCATTAAAATTATATTTTAATGGTTTTTGGGTTATTATACTATTATTATCAATTAGCTCAATTTTTATTTTTGTTTTATGTTTTTCCATACTTGTAAATGATCTTCACTATATAATAATTATAACTTATCTTGGAT
>NW_006238928.1:3761863-3762001 GCF_000226075.1 Solanum tuberosum
AACATGCCAAGTTTTTTACTAATATTTTTTTCATTTTCATTTCTTCTTTATGTTTTTTCACACAGTTCTATAAACCATAGTTGTAAGAATTTCATTCTAGCTCCTAAGGTATCTGTTAATCCTGCTTCATTCCAACTT
>NW_006238928.1:3763055-3764926 GCF_000226075.1 Solanum tuberosum
TGTAGTTTATATTCTAAGTTTTCTATTTGTATTTGTACATAAAAAATAGTTTTTCTCTGTGCTACTATAGAGTTTTTACAAATTCCTACAAATATATTATTGTTTAGTCTATTTTGCCTATGTCTCAATTCTTGTCTTTTGCTATAATTATTTCAGTAAGTTTTTGTCTATATTCGTTATTCTCGTTATTCATTGTATCTTTAAATATTGAATATATTTATATTCTGTTTTAGATATATTATCTATTAATTGATCTAATTTGTCGTTATCAGTTTTTGTGATATTGAGTTGCTTATATTCTGGATATAATTTGTTTAATTTTCTTCTTATTTTTCTTAACTTTCTACTAGTATGTTTTTTCTTATATTTCTTTTTATCCATATCTCTGATACCATTTTAACTAAAGAAGAATACCAAAATGAAGAATCTTCAGAACAAAAAATAATATTTGATAATAATATATTTGAACAAATAAAAGGAATCGATATAGGGATGAGTTTAGACAACTCAAAATCCTCATAAATCATGTTTGCCAACATGGGTAAAGGTTCATACTTTTTAGATAGATCTTTATTGCTTAGTGGATCCACTTAGTTGAGAGGTTCTTTGCCCCGGCACGGTATAGGACAGTTCTTGCACTGTGGGCAAGACACTGTATCATCACATATCTCATAGTGATGGTTGTCGGTTAGAGAATCTCCCAAATAGGATTAAAAAGTGTATTTTTATTATATCACTTAGTATGTTGAGCTCAAAGATGAGTAAGTATTTTTTAAAGTCTTAATGATTTTACTCCTTTATTTCTTTACATTTAGTTGAGTATATATCGATATCTATTGTAGTCCTTTCATTCAGTTATTTTTTATTCATCTATATTACATACTCGTACATTCAATATACTGATGTCATTCGACCTGCGTCTTTTAATGATGCAGATACATGTTCTTAGGATCCTCAACAAGAGTTTGTTGAGATTACTTCATCCGCTCGATAACTTTCTAATAAGGTCTTTTTGCTTCCGAAGGACTCTATTGTTATGAGTTATTAGTAGTAGTTCTTTTGAGGAAACGTGAGTCATGTCCCAACACTCATCATTGTATAGTAGATGCTTCATAGATAGACAATTTTGAGAGTCTTTCAATTTCAGATGTTCTCTCTAAACCCTCATTGACCATGAAATGACACTTCTCCCAATTTAGAACAAGATTGGTTTCAACGCATCTTTGTAGTACCTTCCCAAGGTGTTCAAGACATGCTTAAAATGAATTACCAACAACCGAAAAATCATCCATAAAGACCTCCATTGAGTCTTCAACCATATCGGCGAAAATAGAAAGCATACATCATTGGGATGTTGTCGGGGCATTGCACAACCCAAAAGGCATTCTTTTGAAAGAAAATGTTCCATAGAGATATGTAAAAGTTTTTTTTCTTGATCTTCCGGTGCAATAAAGATCTTTTTGTACCCAGAAAAACCATCTAAAAATCAATATCATCCACGCCTCGCGAGCCCATCAAGCATTTGGTCCATAAATGACATAGGAAAATGGTCTTTCTCAGTCCATGCATTCAATTTTCGATAGTCCATGCATACACGCCACCCGGTAACCGGCTCATAGGCACAAGTTCTCCTTTTACATTTGGAACTACCGTGATGCCTCCTTTCTTTGATACACATTGCACGAGACTCACCCGTTTGCAATCCGCAATGGGGTATACCACACCCGCATCAAGTCACTTTATGATTTCTTTCTTCACCACTTCTTGCATCAGTGGGTTTAGCCTCCTTTGGTGTTCAACGCTTGGTTTACACTCACTATCTAATTGGATTTTATGAGTGCAAATTCTGGGGACGGGGGGGGGGGGGGGCG
>NW_006238928.1:3765548-3796415 GCF_000226075.1 Solanum tuberosum
GGGGGGGACCCCACAGTATCAACAATTGTCCATCTGATGGCTTATATGTATCGTTTCAAAACATTGACAAGTAATTTTACCTGCCATTCAAGAAGATCTGCGGAAATGATGACGGGCGAGGTGTTGTTTGCTCTAAAATTACGTACTGAAGGTGGGATAGGAGAACCTTCACCTCAAGCTTCGATGGATGGTTTAGCTGGAGGACTTTCCCCATTTTTAGATCGATTTCAAGCTTCAATGGATTTTTAAAATGAGAACCTAAACCAGATAGAGCAGCCACCACTTCATTATAATCCTGAATTTCTTCCTCATCATAATTCGAAAGGACAGCAGCTCAACGCTCACCCACACAAAACACTTCCCTCACACTAGCCACTGCTTAATCAATCACATCGATGGTTGAGACCACATGCATGTCACTAGGTTGCTTCATGGATTTGCACACATAGAAAGTAACCCCCTCATCATTTACCTGATATTTGAAATCACCACTTTCGACATCCACAAGGGCTCTACCGGTAGCCAAGAACAGTCTACCTAAGATAATAGGTACCTTAACGTCAATCTCGCAGTCCAAAATAACAAAGCCGGCTAAAAATATAAACTTATCCACTTTCACCAAAATATAATAAAGTATGCCATTGGGATGTTTAATAGATCGATCGGCCATGAGAAGATGCATTGTTGTAGACATAGGTTCGCCCAACCCAAGTTGTTTGAAAATGGCTTATGACATTAAGTTAATACTTGCCCCAAATCACCCAACACTGTGGCAAATAGAAGCATCCCAATAGTGCATGGAATAGTAAATGCTCCCGGATTAGCTTTCTTGATAACCACATTGCTTGTCATGATGTCACTGCAACTATGAGACACCCCAAAAGTTTCAAAATCCATATTCCTCTTCTAGGTGACAAATTCTTTCATGAACTTTGCATAGCCCGATATTTCCAACAATGCTTCCACTAAAAAAAGATTTATCGACAGAGACTTGAAAACAAATAGTAACTTTTGAAACTTTGCATCTTCATCCCCACTTTTTTAGTCTTTCAGGGAATGGTGGGTTGATTTTGGGCAACAGTTCTGTAGGTTTCGAAGAAGAAGCAGCCCCCTCATGTGATGTTTTCAATTTCTTGGTGATGAGTTGTCTTAGAATTTCATCAACCTCTTTGGGTGTATCATTTTATGGTTCTTGGTCAGACCCCTCTACATCAATGGCATCATTTGCTTCTTTACTGATGTTTGCCTCACCATTCATTTTCACGTCACCACCTACAACTTTTCACTCCAAATTAACACCGTCAAGCATTTATCATGATTAATATTTGAATTCACCGTCATATCACTGTGCAAAACACTCTTGCAGTTTAGACTCTAATTGGAATGAAAGTTGACACATTTGACATTCAAGTTGCTTGATGGAATTCGAGTGAGAGTTTACCTTCTTATTCAAGGATGATAAATCTGCCTTCATTTCTTTAAGCACTTCTTCAGATCCTTCTAGCATATTTAGAATGTGAGATAGCAATTCATCTACCCGAAAGCTCCCAGAACTGTTCCTAGATCTTGGACTATCACCCATCTGCATTTAACAAGCATTATCGTAATCTTCTCTCCTCCAAAAGTTATTTTGGTCAGCCCAATCTCGATTGTAACCTCTCAATCCATCCTCACTAAACATGTTCCAACCTTGATTTTTCCCGGCCTTAAAAAGCTCAAACGAAAACCCTTCTCTAGTCTTGAGACTTGTTGCACCTCTTTGTTTTCAAATATCTTTTCAGCTGGATTCATAGCTTCGTAACCATTCCCCATGACATGCCTTTTCAATAGGTCTATATGGTCATAATTTTGGCCATGTTTTCATCTCGCTTTTGGTTCTTTGATAATTGTTCCTTTGTCATTCCAAAGTTCGAAGGAGACACCTGATCTTCTCTAGTGTACCAAGCTCGATTGACTTTTGTCATCTCATCCAGAAGGGTAGATTTTATATTAAACGGTTATTGCATGAGTCAAGGCTCTGTAAAAGTATTGTAACAACACATTGTCCAGTAGTCCGTGAGTTGGATATTTGAGGAGCAAGTTTTGGAATCTCAACTATGTCTCATGAATAAGTTCTCCATCCAATCTCTTGATGTTCTGAATATTACCATCAAGTTCACCATCTTTGAGGGAGGGAAAAACCTTACATAAAACGCATTAGTGAGCTCCTCCCAAGAAGTAATTGATTTCCTTGGTAAACTGGCCAACCACTTTGTTGCCTCCCCCATTAGAGAAAAAGTAAACAAACAAAATTGGACCGACTCTTTAGTGATGTTCTTGAAAGAAAATGGCCCACACACATCCACAAAGTTTCAGATGTGGTAATGAGGGTCCTCATGAGCAAGTCCTCCAAAGAGACCCTTCATTTGCAACAACTGCAACATAGTGTTGGTCACATGAAACATCTCATTTCCCACAGTTGGAGGCAATCAAATAACATCCGCACTTCCTAACTAATTTTCATTATATCGTGCAAGTTCCTGATGTCATCGTTGTTCCCTAGTTGGCTGGAATTTCTCCCATTAATACTCATCTCTTCACTTGTTTTAGAGAAGCCAACAAAGAACACAAATAAGTCAACTCAACTACAACAAAATCAGTTCACGACTAAACTTCAAAAAAAGAATTCTAAACATCACTCCCCGGCAGTGGCGCGATTTTTTATATCTCTCAAATACACTTCATCTGATTCTAAGTGTAGGCAGTCACTAACACGTATAAACCCAACTAAGAGTTAGTGTCGATCCTACACGTAGTGATACGATAAGGACATCGATTAAGAAGTAAAGTAGTGTTCTAATCATTTTTAGATATAGACATTTTCGCAACAATAAAGTAAATGAAAATGTTTTGACAATTAATGTCAAATGGGGGGATTTGGGTAACCGAATTACGACTACTAAGAGGTAAACAAATATTGAGGGTTTCTTGGGAGTGTGATAAATTGAATTCCAATTTTGTGAAATGGGTGATTATGACGACCTAAGGGTACACCCTAGACGTAACAAGGTGTATAAGACTCCGAGAGGCCTCATACAAGCCACATAACATATCACAACATTAGATGATAGAAAAGTGTGGAAATTTAAAACATTTTTCCGATACAATCAAAGTCTTATAAAATGACATGAAAGTCGTTAAAATTGCCTCAAACCATCTAAAACATGAGAAGTCTTGGGACACAGCCAATACAAAGGTTCTAATAGAAAAGAAAGACATAAAAAAATGGTGATCAAGTCCTCAATGCCATGAGGACTCACCAATTCTTCACGTGCTTTCTTCTACTACAATCCTAGCCACGAGAATGAAAGTCAATATCGCCGGACCCTACATTTCATAAGAATGAATAAAGAGTATGCATTAGTACAATAATGTAATAAATATGATGGCTAGAATAAATCATCAACATAAGCATAATAAAGGCATTAGTCAACATACGACATATATCATAAATACAAGAGACATCAACATAAGGCACAGGCTATACACATAAGAGATAACAACATGGTCATAGGAATAATCAATGCATCTAGATCAACATAACATAAGAGAAACCCCATAAATCTCATTCATAATAAGCAAACCATTTTAGGTCCTCATTCATATTCATCATCTTTTGATCTTATCCTTAGCTTATTTCTCATAGACAAGGGAACATTCACCTTTAGTCAAATGCATCTAGATCAACATAACATAAGAGAAACACTTCATAAGCACCCTTAAAGCATGCTTGTGCAATGCATGGATAAGACCCCATAAATATCATTCATACTAAGCAAACCATTTTAGGCACTCATTCATATCCATCATCTTTTGATCTTATCCTTAGCTTATTTCTCATAGACAAGGGAACATTCACCTTTAGGCAAACATATCAAGGTAGGCAACTATAGCAACAATCCATGCTAAGTATACATCAGGCAATCAATCTCATATGGAAACATACTTACAATACTTCCTTGAAGTAATCTTGTTACATCATACACATGCTACTTTGGAAGGGTACGATTGCTCAATCCAAGGCTATCCATAAGATCTACTATCTTGAGCTAACATGCATGGTCTTGTGTTACCAAGTCAAGCTATTCATGAAGGGATAACACATCACTACTTCAAGCTAACATAGTTCCTACATGAAGCCTTTGAACACTGACGGGTACTCCTTGAAGTATGCCTTAGTTCATTATGAAGTATTATTAGCTCAAGCACTCATCACCATCCATGATCACTTTTACTCTTAGATTCATTTTAGGTTAGAGAGCCTTTCAACCTAGAATCTTCATTATGTGAGAAAAACTTTCACATCATTTTCATTATGTGTTCATGAGAATGTCCATTCAATCATCAAAACCACATTATTATAGTCATTAACACTTCACTCTCAAAGTGTACTTAAGGCATTTACATAGTTTCTATAAGAACATACATAATCTTATACAGTCATAATATAGCTTCCCTCTCAAAGCCTTACAAGTCTTAACTCATCATGTTAGCTTTACTCTCAAGCCCTACTAGTCATAATTCAACATATAAGCTTTATTCTAAAAGCCCTAACAATAATCATTCATCATCCATGCCTTAGTCTTAAGACAATTCCAATTTCAAGCCTTACAATTCATAATTCATCATACATACTTGATCTTAGTCAATTCATGTCTACAAGCTTTACTCTTAAGGAAGTCATATCTATTTACTTCAATTTCAACTAATCTATATTGTAATTCATCAATCCTAGAAGGTCACATCTAAGCCCTCAATTTCCCCTTCCATATCATAAAACCCAACTACATCAAATTCACTCTAGAATCATATGTTAATCACGAATACATGTATAAGCATACTAAAAACATGCAATTCCATCATAAACAACCATAAACAATCATAGTCCACTCTATTGGATCATAACCCATAACATTAGAAGAAACCCTAGTTTGACTTGGGGAGATTCTTCTTCTAAATTGGGGAAAGCATGGGGGCTTCATGGATGAAAAGGATCCATGAATGAAATAGCCATCATACTTTGATTACAAAGCCTACCAAACTTGAAACAATGGAGACTTGCCTTGACCTAGCTTGATTCCTTTTCTTCTTCTTCAACTTCCTAGAAAGAGAATATTTGAGAGAGAATTGGGTTTCTTGAATTAAAGACTTAGAATAACTTAATTTAGGGGTCTAAATCCTTATATAGGTGCTCAATATTAGGGTTCAACGACACCACTTAATCCTAATTAAAACCAGAAAACCCCAAAGTACCCCTAAACATAACAACCAAAAACCACCCTACTGCCCCATCCACGAGATCCCGACCACAGGGCGTAGGTTCACTTATGACCCGTACTGGTTGGGCGTGAGTTTGGGGTCTGAAACTCTAAAAGTTGGACCTTGACCTACGGAGCCCACCTACAGGGTGTGGGTTCTGCTGTAGGTCACTGCCTTGGGCAGTTTTCTTAGGGGCTCATCCACGAGGCTTCCTACGGAGCGTGGGTCCAACCACGGGGCGTGGGTGACATCTTGATGCTCTAACATGCTAAAAACTCTATTTAAGTTTGGGGTGGTACAATGATTATCATTTACTAAAAGTCGTTGAATCTCGGTGGGTAGGCTAGGCTTTGGGTGTAATAGCCATTTCTCAATCAACAATTACGAATCATGCGAGTTATTTCAAACCTCAACAAGAACAACACATAGTAATATTACATTACCTTAATAAATTCACTTTTCAAGTTAGATTTGTAAGATTGCATTTAGACCCCCCTTTCTCAAGCTAAATTTGTAACAATACAATCACTAGAGTCATCAACTAATAGATTAACTCTAACACTTCTTTCTCAAGCAAGCTTAGAGTACCAAACTAGAATTGCCTTTACAACTACAATTCCTCAATTAAAACACAAACTATTAATTGAAACCACTTCAAATAAATAATAAAATCAGTAAATAACAACACCCACAAGCGAATTAATGCATTTAACTACATAATCACACCCCCATGAATGGGTTTTTTAGCTAAACATAATAAAAAACAAGAAATTGTTACCAATGAAGTTTTCCATCAAGTTGGGAAACAATCCACAAGTCTCAAAATGCTCAATTTTTTAAGTTAAGAATCAAAAAAATCTTAAATCTCTACTCAAAATGTAAAAACAATGCTTAGGGATGTTCAAGATCAAAAACCCAAAACAAGACAATATGGGAACTCTTTTTCTTCTTTTGAAAATTGCATTCGTATGTTCCCATAATTTCAACATTAGAGTCACTCGGCGAAGTAAGTCGGGCTCGCCGACACGATCGGCAATGCGCCGAGTGCTCTCTCTTTCTTGCCTTTTTAGCTTGTCTTTTCACCAATTGCTCTATAACATTTCGAAAAGTAGGTAGAGCTCACCGACCCAGTCGGTTATGCAGTGAGTGCTCCTCTTCTCGCCTTCTTGACATGGGTTTGCACCACCTCTATCTATAATATTTGGCCAGCTAAATTGGCATTGCCGAAAACTTCAACAAATCACTGAACGATTCGACAAATTGCTGAAATACTTAACTGATCACCAAGTTGGTTTTGTCCATGGGATGGCCTACTGGAACTTTAGGCGAGCCGAAGGTCGATTGGGCGACTCACCGAGCGCCTTTGGAGAGTACCACTTTTGCTTTCCTTCAACATTTTTAGCTTTTTCACTCCTTTTTGCCTCGTAGTGTCCTTGCCTTGCTCTTTTGCCTTCATTGATGCATATTAAAATTTTAAAATCAGTTATGAGCATAAAATGGGCATAGAGGACACTAAATCTTTGAATATTACGCCCTGAATGAGTTGAAATCCCTAACTCATCGAATGTATTATTGTTCCTAGTGAGCCATATGTTCCAAAGGCAGAAGGAATGAGTGTACCCCAGGTGACCCATTCATTGTATCATTATTTCAGTGTACCCCAGGTGACCCACTCATTGTATCATTATTTCCTATTTTTAGCTAGTGATATGTCGAGTTGTCTTTTTTTATGTCATTGGCATTCTTATTTGAGTGATCCCTGCTTATATTTATAGTGGACTTCTAGAAGGTGAGGGAATTGACACAATTAACGAAGATGTGGTTAGTATCTTCCAATGGTTCATCACATAACTGACATTTTAGGTTTATATTGAGTTATTTGCTCCGAATTAATTAATTGGTCAACAACCATGTGGAACTTTTGACCTTGTTTGGTGCATTCACTGATCATACTAATTTGAATTTCTCATTTTGCTTCGTACGTCTCTTCTGTGTGCTGCTTAGAATATGGTTGCATACTGAGCACGTTGAGAAGATCCCATTTTTTCTAGGCCTAGATGAGTGTATCATTCTTGTTCGGATCTATCAGTAGAAGGCAACTCTTGATGATAGTTTGGAGGTCATCCAGAAAAATGAGTGAGATTTTCTCGAAGCCCCATTTGCCATTCTATTAGATATACCAAACTTTGAGTTGTTCCTTTTCCATTGTGATTGGTCCTTCGATATAGGTATGAATTATGTCTCAGGGGTAAAGCCAGTTGTCCTTGAAGAAGTTTACTTTGTCCCCTTGTTAACTATCCATTTAGTGGCCTTTGCATAGTCAGCTCATCCTCCAGTTATGTTAGCTAGGTTCTGGAGACCACATTTTTTGTCCATGGCTACGATTGGACTTATTGTATTTACTTAGTAGGACCTTGATCCAGAGTTTGTGGGGGTTGTGGAACACTCTCCATGCTAGACTCTATCATTCATTTGGAGGACTAGCCCCCTCAATCATATCTTTTGTTGTTGTTATGATGTCCTAGTTGAGAAGGTGTCCCTTTGGACTTTGTTTATGGTTTCATTATATTTGGCAGGAAGCTTTATGTATTGCATCACATGAGATTGGATGCTACTAAGGGTAGCCTTGGGTGAGCACAATTCTGCCAGCAAGGTTTAGGAACCTAACTTTCTATCCGGCCAATTAATTTCTCATGTTGTCAATTATATATTGGATGTTTGCATTAGTTGGTTTATGGCTGAAGATTGGAAATCCTAGGTATTTCCCAAAGGAATCCTTAGCCATGATGCCCAACATGGGAGAGCGTATGTATTTTGTGTCAGTTCTACAGTTCTTGGAGAAGTTGACTTTGGATTTTTGGTGGTTCACCTTTTGACCAGATTGGTTGCTGAAGTTTTGGAGTATATTGGTGATGGTAGTGCAGTTCATGGTATTGGCTCTGGCAAAATGATAGAGGTCATCCTCAAAAAAAGAGGTGGGAGATTTTTGGGCCACTAGTTGTTATAGTGATGGCTGTCCACTATTTTACAATGAATGTAGCATCAATTTCCCATGACAACTTTTCCATGCACATTATGAAGAGATAGGGGGACATTGGATCTCCTTGTTTGATTCCTCTTGATGGTTGGAAGAATTTAGTTTTCCTTCCATTTATGAGAACTTATATGGAACTAGTGGAAACAAAGGACATGATGAGCTGGAAGAGCTTAGGGAGAATATGGAAGTATGCCATGGTTTCCTTTATATAGGATCATTCAAGTCTATCAAAAGCCTTTTCAAGATCAATTTTGAGAATCATGTTAGGGCTCTTTCCCTTCATTTCCCCAAAATGGGAGATGTCTTTATGTTCAATGATTGCATTGTCAGAGGCCCTCCTATTGGAAAGAAAGATTGCTTGGCTTGGGCCTATGATGTTGGGGATGAGAGGCTTGATGCGATTCACAATGATTTTTGTTACCTATTTTAACAGGTATTGCATAGGATAATTGTCCCATAACTCCTAAGAGTTGGAGGGTTGGGACATTTGGGAATAGGGCATAGGAGGGTGATGTAGCCTTTTGAAGGTATAGAGGATTGCACTAAAGCTTCCTTGTAGAACTTAATGGTTTTCTCCTTGACAGTGTTCCAGTATTTTTGGTAGAACATGTGATGGAGGCTATCCGGTCCTGGAGCTTTGAACGGCTTGAAGAACTTGAGAGCAGTGGTGATCTATGTGTCCTTATGGGGGCATCCAGCCTTTGGGCAAGCTCCGTAGACAGAGTGTGCACGTGATTTGTGCTGGTAGTTGGAATCCTGTTAGAGCTAGTGTGGCCAGTTGTGTACAGGTCGACCAAGAAGGTGGTTATATGCTCCTTTATTTTTTCTTGATCCTCTATCTGATTTCCTTAATTGCCTTTTACGAAGGTGATCATGTTTCTTCTCCTCCTATTTATGATGGATGTTTGGAAGAAGCTGGTGTTCGCGTACCCTTTGCTGAGCAAGTTTATTCGTGGCTTAGTCTTCTAGAACTCTTTCTCTACTTCGAGAAGTCTATCATAATAGGCTAGAAGGTTGGATTCAAGATCTTGAAGGAAAAGGCTATAATGATAGCTGGGGGATTTTTGAATTCCATCCAATCTTGCTAGGATTTTCTTCATTTTTTTGGAGATATTCCCATAAGTGGTTCTGTTCCAAACAAATGCTTCCTCCTGAAAATCTCAATTGCATCACTGAGTTTATTCTTGTTACTAAAGTAATGGTTGATTAGTCCTAGGAAAGATGGGTGCCCACACCACATAGGCTCCATTCTGAATGGTTTTGGGCCCTCCAAATATCACTTGGCATCTATATTTATGAGAAGAGAAAAGTGGGTAGACTTGGTTCTGGGAGATATCTCAGTGTAGAGTCGGGGAAGAGTTTTATCCAGGAGTTATTAGCAACGCACATGTCAAGTTATTCTAAAATTAGGACCCTTCTATTCTTATATCTTTTGTTGGTCCATGTGTATTTGCACCCTTGCTATACCCTAAGTATACGATGCCACAATTATTTAGGCAGTCCCAAAAGAGGTCTGCTCTATTATTTCTTGTACTATTGCCTTCTAGTTTTTCCTTCGCATTAAGGACTTCATTAAAATCTACACCAATGAGACATTCTCCATTAATGTTGTGGCGGAGATCAGTCTAGAGGTGGGTCCTAGTTTCTAAGTTAGGACTAGCATAGATAGTAGTAAAAACCAAGATTTGGTATTACAGAGTACCTTAACTAAGACGTGGATCCCCAGGGGTTACTGAGAGGATGTCTAGTTTTAGAATCTCCACTTTCCAAATGATGACTATTCCTCCAGAAGCTCCATTTCAACAAGACTAAATTTCGGCATCGAAGCGCAGTCCTTTAGTGAGGTCCTTGTGTTCCAACATTTTTGTTTCAAACACAACTATCATTACAGGTTTATACATATTAACTTTTCCCTCGCACTGGCGCCTAAGGTTTGTTATATTGCCCCCCTTGGTGCTCCAGATGATGAAGTTCATCATGAGTGGTTGATGTTATGGCTGCTCCTACTGTCCCTTTCACTTCTCCAATGTCGGATCCTTTGTCGCAACCATTATTAGATTGATTGCTACAACAACAGGAATTTTAGTTATTTCGTTCCTAGGGTTCAGAGTATACACCATTGTGTCTTGGAGGCACTGAGCCATTATCATGGTGCTGGTTGGTTCCTCGATCTGTTTGAGGAATAGTTTCTCCAATGTGAATGTCTCCATATTTTGACCTCCAAGTCTTGCAAATATATCCTCCAACTCCTGGTTCTTTTTAACAGCTCTATGATTGAGAGTTTATCTTTCCATCGTGGTTCTTCATTCAATTCACTACTTTTTCCTCTCAGTGGTGTGCGGGCATAGATTGTATCCAGGACTTCCTGTGGTATTCTTGGTTTACATGTCAAATTTTGTGCAATGTCCAGGTATGGGTGGGTAGGAAAGAATGGAATAATTTGAAAGATTGCCCCATTAGTTTTCCTACCTCATCCATTGACATTATATTGATGTTTCCTTTCCTCTAGGTTTTCCTGAGTGCTTACGGCCATATCTGCTTGCCCGCACTCTCTATCGCTTGATCCATCCCTTCCTTGATGATCTAGGCAAGCTATGCTAGGTCATGGAGTATCAGAGTTGTTTCCTTCCCCACTATATTTTCTTGGAAGGTGAGTTGTCTCCCCTGCATTTCTAATTCAAGAAAAGAGCTAGGTATATAATGTGGTGGAAGTGGTGTTGTCGTGAATATTAAAGGGATGGTTTGCAAAGTTTTGGTACATGGTGGGTTGAAAGCCATTGTTGATGGTAGTTTGTTGTTGGGGTTCTCCTTTAGTTACTTTAAAGGGATGTTTTCTTCAATTAATGGCAGGCTCCTGTAGTTGCTTGTTGATGCGATCTCCATGTCTATGTCAAGTGTGCTTTGGTGATGATTACCTTTTTTGGCGTTGGAAGAGATTGTGGAATGTGGGGGTGGCTGGGTAGTCCATCGGACTGTTGAGATAGGTGTTATGGTTTCCTATGTCTAGGGTCCAACTCAATTTTTTGTCAATAAGATCAATTTGATATTTAGCATCAATAAATCTTTTTTCGATTTGTTGGTTGTTATTGCTGATTAATTTCTGAAGCATATTGTAGCCATTATTTAAAGCAATGGTAGTTGGTGGTCTGCTTTTGGGAGTATTAATTTCGGACCAATTATTAACTTTTTTTCCATTTATTTTATTTACCCACCTCCCCCATACATCTGGTTGGGGTGGTGATGGTAGAAGACTTACCTGGTTGTTTCTCCGGTTGATTTACCTAAGGTGTGCTTCCCTGTCTCTGATGATTGTTTGTTTTTGTAACAGTTTTGTTACTTGTGTTGATTTTCTTCTTCCTCGCGAATGTTACTATCTGCCAATCTTCTTGGCATTGTGCCTCCTTCATTATCTCCTTTGTTGGTGCTACTTAGCTTGTTAGAGTTTGTATTGTGGCTTGTGTGCAATTCCTCAGAACATGACCTATTCACGCACATCCTACACACATTATCCCCTCCACTTCGTAGACCACTTTTTGTTTGTCACAGCCTACAATTATCTCATTTTTGACAGGTATCTCAAGAGAGACTTGAGCACATATCCTTGCATGTCTCCGTGTGATAATGCTCAACTACACTTCATCCAATTCTAAGTATAGGCGGTCACTAACAAGTATAAACCCAATTAAGAGTTGGGGTCGATTCCATAGGGAGTGATACGGTAAATAATTCAATTTTAAAGTAAAAATGTGTCCTAATCATTTGTTGAAGTAAAGGTTTCGTAACATTAAAACAAATCACAAAGTTTCAAGGATTAATATCAAATGGGGGGATTTGGATAACCAATTTAAGAAATAACACGAGAAGTAAACAAATAGAGACTGGACCTTAGGAGTGTGATCAGTTGAATGCTAATTTCGCGTAATGGGTGATTACTAGTTGCTCAAATTTGTTGAATCTCAATGGGTAGGATAGGTTTTGCGTACAATAGACATTTCTCAATCAACTATTGCGCTTCAAGTGAGTTCTTTCGAACCTCAACAAACATAACACAACCAAACAACCCAATCTTTAATTAATCTACTCTTTTAAGCTGAATTTTGTAAAACCGCAATCAAACCCAAGTTCTCATGCTAGATTTGAAGGACACAATCAATACAACTATCAATCAATAATTCTACTCTATTTACCTCTTTCTCAAGCAAGCATAGACAACTAAGATAGAATTGCATTTGCAGCTGCAATTCCTCAATGAGAATGTGAACAATTAATTGAACCCACTTCGAAACAACATTAAAATCAGCAACGAACTACACTCATCAGCTAATTAACTCATTCAACTACATAATCACACCCCTATGGTAAGATGTTTTTGCTAAGCAATGTGAAAAGCAAGAAATCATTACCAAAAAAGTTTTCCATCTATTTTGCTAACGATCTACAATCCCTAAATATTGAAAGCAGAGCTAAAGCAATTACAATCTCTGAATCTAAATTCTAAGAACTCAAAATGTGAAGACAATGTTCTAGAATGTAAAAATTCTCAAATACCAAAAAGTAAACAGTGTGGGAACTATTTTTCTTCTTTTCGAATTGTATTTATACGTTCCCAAGATTTTAGCATGGAGCCAACTCAGCAAAGAAAGTCGGGCTCGCCGACCAGTTCGGTGATCCGCCAAGTTGATCCTCTTCTCGCCTTTTGGATTTTCTTCTTAATTAAATTATTCTGTAACTTTCAGTGAGCTTGATCGCGATAAGTGATCCTTTCGGTGTGTCACCGAATTGCCTATTTTCTCACCAAGTTGGTATTGTCCATGGGCTATTTTGCTGGAACTTTAGGTGAGCTTAAAGTCCACTCGGCGAGTCGCACAGTGACTTTGGTGAGCTCTAGCTTTGCTTTCCTTCAACTTTTACGCTTTTTTTTACATCATAATGTCCTTGCCTCACTCTTATTTCTTCATTGCTTCACATCAACAAATTAACATCAGTTATGAGAATAAAATAAGAATTAAGGGCACTAAATCCTTCAATAATAAGCCCTAAATGAGTCGAAATTCCCGAATCATCACCCTCTTAGTGTGGGTGAGGTGCTTTTGTCTGTCTTCATCAACGTACCCAACGGTTGTCCAATATTTTTGAGGATTTCCCTATCGTAGAACTATGTTGGTAGTTGTGGTAGCCTGGCCCATATCGTTCTATGTGTCATTGTGCCTTTTTTGGGACAACATTGGGTTCCCATATTTTAATTGAGAGGAAGCTTCCAGCAACAAATCATGGTCCTCTGTGTAGTGCTTTATGCATGTTTTGTGTCTTGCTGAACATTGTTAAGTGGTAGTCACACCCCATATCTATCAATATTAGGGGTTCGGTGGGATTCCACATATCAATCAATTTATTTTTCAAATAGGCATGTGACAATCTCCTCCCAAAGATCTTAATGATAATTGATAGACACCATGGATGGTATATTTTCCTCTTCAGATAGAGGTATCGCGTCTTGGTGCTATTAGAATTCCTCACCCTGTTGGGTTTGAGGTTCACCCATTATTTCATAGGTTTGATTTATAGTGATCTACTTTTCAAAGAATATTTCCTTGAATGATTGTGGCAGATGAGTGTTCTACGCTAGAGGGTAGTAGTTGTCTGGTAGGTCTGGTGGGTGGAGTTGTGCTTTTGTGTGTTGGTTGTCGTTGAATTTTGTCATGCTCTAAAGTAATCTAGAGAAATAATTTGCACCAATACATATATTCAACTTGCAATAAAGCAATTTTTAACTTTCAAGTTAAGGCGTAATTTATTTTTGGTCAACATTCTAGGTAAACGAGCTCAAATAAGAATAACGTATATGCGCAAAGCTCCAGAATATTGAGTTTTTTTCTAGAATGTCCCTTTGTGTAGGTTTCAGTTCGAGGGTAATTACGATCCCCTTGTAGAGTTTGGCTTAAAAAAGTGTTTTGGGTGGGACCCACTTTTTGCTGAGTTGACCTTGTATGGAAATTTCAACTTCTTTGTTGAATCTAGAATATCAAATTTAGTTAGGATGCATATATCATTTGTTTGCACAGGGGTTCGAATGAATTTGAACCACACCATCGGAGATCTAGACTTGCCAAAAACCAGTAGATATAAATCAGCTGGTGCAGGCCACAATGACTTTTTCATTTAAAGCGCATGGGCCATATTCATGGAGCCCAAGCATCCTGGTGGTCGCGTTCACGAGGACCACACCGTGTTTGCGTGGCTCGTGCTCATGGGGTTCCTGTTGTGATCGCAGGGCTTGGTTTCCTTTTGGCCTTGACCACATGGCCTTTGCAACAATTGTGAGGTTCACATTTGCAAGGCCCCTTCATGTTTGTAGGGGCCCTCTATGTTTGCGAAGCAAATTTTGTCTAGTCTTCTAAATAAGACCAGACCCACAATCTGCATCTATTGCAGAGCTTCCAAAGGCGATATCGTGGTCAATTTAACTCAAAATTGAGTGATTCAAGTCATGTTGATCCACGAAGGTCGAGGCTACCATGTGGACTGATCATGAGTCATTGGAGAACCTTCGTTTGAGGTGAAATTGTGCTTCTTTTGGCTGTCCTAGTTCTGAATTGAGCATAATTATGGTCTTTCTTGCATGTTGATTGTTGCTGCTTTTATTAACCCCAGATTGTGTTCCTTCTTGGCACACACGTTTGGGGTTCAATTGATGACCTTTTTATAGAGTCAATTTTTCAAATTCCAATGCGGGTACCAAACATCTTGGAGGGTGCGCAATCGGCCTTTTGGTAGGCTATGCCATTATTTTTATTTTTAGATAGAGCTTGAATGTGTGAATGCATATTGATTAAAATGAATTGGGGGATGGGACCTTGTTGTTCATATTTTCCTTTACTTAGATGTCATGCTTAGGCTTGTCTAGCCATATCTTCAGGTATAGTACCATGCAATTTGGGAATTATATGTGTTCCATGTTGTTTTAACTTGATTTGTTGTTGATATTTGTTATATATTTGAGCATGTTCGGCCATAGTCTAGGATAAGTTTAATGTTGCCTTAGACTTGTGATCTGTGTAGCCTTGTTTCTTCCCAAACGTCATTTCAAATAGACTAGATCCTTGTTGAATTGAGTAGCAGACTTGATACTAATAGTATGGACCTTAGTTTAGGTGATTTTACAACTTTATAGATCTTTTGTTTTCTCCCTCTATTTTATGTGGCTCCGATGCGTTACCGGAGGTTTGGTGTTTTTGGGAAGACTTAAGTTTGGATTATTTTGGGCTTGGAGCATTCTTGTGATTTTTTGTGTGTGGAAGTCATTCCATTGTGGCTTGGTATTGATATTTGAGATCATCTTTGGAGTGGACAGGCCATGAGGTCACTTTTGCTCGTTGGGCAGCTTACTCCCCTGGGAGTGGAAAACCTGGTTGGGTGGCCTTAATATATGAGATCTCTTCAGAGTCAACACACCCTCAGGAAACTTTTA
Organism: Solanum tuberosum; assembly: GCF_000226075.1. NCBI lineage: Eukaryota > Viridiplantae > Streptophyta > Magnoliopsida > Solanales > Solanaceae > Solanum > Solanum tuberosum. Next base: position 3,781,352 of record NW_006238928.1, read on the forward strand.
CTAGTTAGGCTATGCGTGGACTTGTTTCTTAGGCAGCCTAGATTGATTGTAACTCTCACTAACTAGGCTGGGATTGACTGGATTGTTGAGTATTTGAGATTACTTGGGAGGGGAGCCCGATTTTTTGTGCCGTAGTACTCTTCTCAAAATATCTTAGCTATTTTGTGTACCTATCAAGTTTGTGGGGTCCGTTTGGATTTTATTTAAACTTGTGCACGAGTGTATCTTCTGGTCTTATGGGTTCCCGTTAGGTTTAGTTTTTTTGTACTTATATTTACTTTCAGTATGCTTGTGTGCTTTCTTTCATATACGCTTTGACCTCTTATTGTTTCTAGATTCTATCTTTTAATATTTTTTTTAACTTTGTTGCTCAGTCGGCCTTCGGTGCCTCTTGAGTAGTTGTATTTTGGTATTCATGTTACACTCAACTTCTCGTAATGCAGGTTATCGTACCAGCTATCGGCAGTGATTGTTCATGCTATCTTCTAGCAGCTTTTGGGATAGAGATGTAGGCGGGAACTTGTCAACCGGGATCAACGTGTCTTTTTCTGTACATATTTAGCAAGTCTTTTGCTTGTAAGATGGCCTTGCTTTTCGTCCACTTTTGGGAGTTGTTCTCTTGTTTTAGATTGTTCTGAATCCTTGATTTCCAAGTTCTTTGAGGGATCGTTTGTATATAATTTTTGGTTTGCTTCCCTTCTGACTCACTTGGTTGACTTATTGTTTTTCTATTAGTTCAACCCTTATACTCATTACTTGTCATTATGAGTTACGGGTTGGCTTACATACTAGTGGGTTATAGTAAGTGTCATGATGACTCGAGTAATCAGGTCATGACCCCACTTGTGAACACTGAAAATTGGAGGGCATAAATGTCAGTTGAATACAGCTTAACCAGCATATTTATGTATTATGTCATTATATAAAGTACCCTTATTATATATAAAGTACTTTAAGATACTAATAGTAAATAACATGTAACACTCATGATTTAAAGAAAATTTTCTTTTACCTTTATTACAATAATAATCAGAGAATGCCAGGAGCATTGAATTGCCACTTTCTGTATCTTCATCTTTCATTGGGCAACATCTATAAACATTTTCATAATAGTACTACACTAAATAAAGAGTTTGCGTAACGAACCGTTAGATCATTATGAGCACTAGAATTATTTCGATTCTTCCCATAAAATTTAAATGGTGATTTTGAAATTTTTATTCAACTACAGTTATTTAGTTGACGGGTATTTATTAAATAATTAATTTCTATTAGTTGGTGATTAATGGGTCAAGTCCAAATTTATTTAATACCCTAAATCTGACCCATATATTCAAATAAGTTAGTGGAATTTGTCACTTTTTAGTATATAATTATTTTATTTAGAAAAGAAAAGAGGGAAAAAGAGAATAATAGGAACCTTACATGTTGCGACGTTGAGTTCTACAACCAGGTACTAGTTTCTTAAAGCTTCAAGCTAGATATATATTCAAATAATTGTTGTAACATTACTTATAGGAAACTCAGTACTATTCAATTTGTGTAAGTGAGAATGGATTCTTTTAGAGGACATATAATAGTGACTTATAATTGCCATGATGATAGGCAATGATGACGTGATGATTGGAGGGGTAGAATAATATATCAATTGTAATAAATGGCAAAACAAAGATAATTTCTATTACTTTTTCCTTTTTTTGGTTCTATTTCATGGGCGAGGTTAAGTTTTGATATATTAGGATATATGAAATAAAATATTAGGTCTATTGTATTATATGAATACCGTTAAAATTATTATTTGGAGGAATTAAGACTTAACCCTAGGCTTGAAATTTGAGACGTAGGAGACTTGATATGTTATTTGGTATATATCAAAATTTAGGAATTTGGGCGAGACATGTAGAAATATGGGTGTCTATAGACTCATTTTCTTATGAATACTTTATACTTGACATATTGGAAATATTCTGAGGCATTGAGGAAAGGAAAAGCATTGTGGAATTAGCTTTCTTGATTTTGATTCTTCGGTCGAGGTTTGTTATGGTTTATTCTATATGATAGAGAGACTCTTAATAGTGATTGATAGTCATTGAATAATATTGTGAAGTTTTCTATGTAGTTAATTATTGTGGCTTGGATGAGTTATATGTTGTTTTGATTGGTCTCCAATCCCAAGATCATGAAATCCATAATCTTTAACTTGGCCTATCAAAGTGACGCCTTTAATAAAGAAGGTTTGATGAAATATTATTAGTGAAGTAAAATTGATGATAACGAATGATAAAATACCTATATTGTTGGATAGGGTGCACGAGCCATCACGATATATTTCTCGACCGATTTCCACGAGACAACATGATATATTTTGGTCGGGTGCCACGAACCGGCATGATCTATTTTGATAGTGTACCACAAGCTGGCACGATATTATTGGATCGGGTGTCATGTTCTGACACGACATTATTGGATCGGGTGTCACATTCTGAGTTGGTAACATTGAAGGAAAACATATTAAATTAACTTGATGTACTCAATCTCAAAGAACCTTCTAAAAAGAGCAAGGTGTGGAGGCATGTGTTCTCGGGTGTGTTATTGATATTGTTGATTGATTACGTACTTGGTAACATTGAAGGAAAATATATTAAATTAACTTGATGTACTCAATCTCAAAGAACCTTCTAAAAAGAGCAAGGTATGGAGGCATGTGTTCTCGGATGTGTTATTGATATTGTTGACTGATTACGTACTTGCTCCAATGTTATTGTCAGTTATTCATGTTGTTTGTTGCTTGCCACCTGCTAAGGTCTATCGTTGATTTCATGTTATAACCATATGCATATTGGTTTCTATTTTGGGTTGGCCGATTATGTATACTAAATACAAATTGCCTTGTACTGTAGCGAGTGTACCAGCGATTTAGACTTACCCTTAGCTCTATCCAGTCTCCGGCACATCATATTTCAGGGTGAGCTATTCCTTCTAGCTTGTGTAGGATTTTCTTGGTCATGTCATGATGTCCTTAGTCTTCGGACATAACTATTCTATTTATTTATTCTTGTGTCTTTAAATACTTTGAAGACTTGGTATTTTAAGAGTAGATGTCCTTGATGTGCTGACTATTAGATTTTGGGAAGCGATATTTATTAGACTCTTGAGAATTATTATTACTTACTTTACTAAGGTTTGAGCCTCTACATTATGGTTATATTTTGTAATAAGTTGGGGTTTTAATTTGTTGGTTTGCCCACAAAGGAGGTTAAGTGTGGGTGTCACTCATGACTCGTTTTGGGTCGGGACAAACTTGGTATCAGAACATTAGGTTAAGTTATATTATCTGATGAGTCCACAATTGGACTCATTTAGGGCTTTATTTTAATAGAAATAGTGTCCTCAAATGCTTATTTTATCTCAATATCAGATGAAAACCCTTAAGTTTAAGGTATTTGAGGATTGAAGGAGAGCATGGACACAATTTCGCAAAAAGGAACGAAAAGGCTAAAAAGAACGAAGAAAATGAAGGCCTGAGGATCGCCAAGTCCACTTCACGAGTCGCCGAAGGGTCTCACTTCGCCTTTTGTTCCAGTGTGCTGAGCCCTGAAGGAAAGGATCAAGTCGGCGGAAAAGGGGAGCAGTCGGCGCATCGCAGAGATGTTACGCGAGGCAGTACTATGTCGCCCAATGACCTAGAGCACGACGATGCTGAAGGATGGTGCAAGACAACGATGAACTACATCATGTGGTCAATCGCCGAGTTGATCGGCGATTCCAACTAACGACGCCGAATGATCCGTTGCAGCACAAATCTATGAAAGCTATAAATACTAGTTAGAGTTGTAGTTTTAAAAGTCAAACAATTATTATAATTTTCATATAATTTTAGTACGTTTTATTTTTTCTCTCAAGTTTGGAGAGGGTTTTTGGGAGACTTGAAGAAAGGAGTTCATCTTTCCCAAGTTGAAAGTGGGTATTCTCTATTCTTCTTCCTTTGCTTATATCAAGGTTTAATTTCTTATTTCTTGATGTGTGGCTAAAAACCCCAATTCTTGGGGTGTGAAGTAGCAAATATGGGTTAAGATTGTTGTTGGGTCTTGCTTGCTGATAGGTTAGATGTATTTTAATGGTGATTTCACCTAGTGGTTGTGGTTTAATTTAATGGATTTGTAGTTGCAAATACAAAACCACCCATGTGTTTTCGGCTTGCTCAAGAGAAAGGTTGCGAAACCAAGACCGCTAGACTGATGGCCTAAGGAGTGGGTCGACATGAGGTTCATCCTGAGAGGATGAGCCCTAGTCCAATATCCTAACACTCAGCTCGAGAGAGTGAGTGGGGTAAGGTGTAGGCTGGCCTTCATGCGGTAAGTGGGTGTCCGAGAGGAATCCATTTGAAACGGGGTAAGTTGCTCGAGAGAGAATTTATTCCCACATATAGCTTAGCCTAGTCACTATTACTCTACAAATTTTCTATCGAAAGCACATACCCAATAATTTAGATTAACCCGTATTCCGGTCACATCCCAAGAATCCCCCTCTCATTGTTAGATTTTCTTTGTTATTTCTACTGGTATTGCTTACTTGTATTAAAACCCCTATTGTTAATTGACACTTTTGTTTCGTCTTTAATTTACAATGTTTTTATTCGTTAATGCCTTTAGCTACGACTAGTTAGAACTGAATTTTATTTTTCTACTAATTCTCGAAACCACTCCCTTGCGACATGACCCCAACCCTTGATTGGGTTACTATATTATCGACGATCGTAGACACTCGTACCATAGGTTAGTGTTGTTGGTCACGATAACCATCAACATGGCGCCGCTGCCAGGGAGTGGTGTTACTGGAGAATTCTTAGAATAGTAGATTTTTTGTTCTTCTTAGTTGTAGTTTACTAACCTTATTTTTTATTTTGTTTTTCTCTAAATTGTTGTATGTAGAAACCCTAAGCATGGCTGGTGGAAATTGTGACAACTCGGCTGAGACGGGCCAAGAAGTTGAGAGGAACTTCGAGTTAACCGCACTGGTAACTCAGCTAAACGAGTTGTCCACCAAAATAATAGAGGTGGAAAACTAGTGCAAGAGTCAAGGGAGGTACATACCTCCTCACGAGAGGAAGCAGTCTAGAGACAGGGAGAACAATCGTGTCGAGGACACACTTCAAATCATTCTCCATAAGATCACCGAACAAGATCGAATGTTGGAAGAGATGACGGAGAGTATTGAAGTGTTGAATCAAATGGTTGGCTCTCACTCTAGATCGATCCAGCTGACCAGGACACTCCTGAATTATGAAGTGTCTCCTATTCACTCAAACGAACTATTAGGGATACCTAGTAGCACTAGGGCCAACCCAACCAATGGGGAGTGAGTAAAGACTCGCATCGTGCCACGACGTTAAATAATGCGCTTCTTGGGAGGAAACCCAAGGTTCTAAATGCTTTATTTTGCTTTTAAAAATAATGGTATGTTGATTGTGCAGGTTTAAATGTGCGAAGTGTTCAGAAAATGCAAATTGGCGAGAAAATGGTCAGTCGGCGAATTGCCGAAGAGGTCCGCGATCCCGACCCGACCCTCTGTTTGGCTCAATTCAAAGTTGAGTCAGAGCCTGTAAAACTCGGCGGACTTACGAAGCAGTTCGGTGCGTCTCCAACCAGGTCGGCGACTTCGATGCAGACCGCCGTCTTGACCCCCAAGAAACTAAAAGAACTTTAGCAATCGGCGGGCAAGTGATCACTCGGCGATTCGCTGAGTGAATCGGTGGGTACGACTAACGTCTCCGAACAGGCACGAACTGGATGGTTTATAATGGCCAAAAGACTTCAAATTTGAAATTCTTCACTTTCCCTCGCTCTTAAATCTTCTAAATTCACACTAAGGTAGTATTTTCCTTATTTTAGCCCTTTACTAGCGTTTTAATTTGCTGATTTGTGCTTGGAGTTGGAATACTTTGCCGCCTAGCTTTTCAATCGTAATTTAATCGGCATCAAAGGTTGGTTCTTGAACCCCGAGTTTATTGTTAAAAAATTTGAACTCTTTTGCAGTAATAGTATCGTAGTGATGTGTTCTGGGCCTCTCTGGTAGGATTAGAGTCCGTATTTGCCTGTTTTAATTTGAAAGAAATCTTGCCTGTATGGTTTGACTATCAAATGCCCATAACCTTTGTGCTTTTTAATTAATTGGTCATTATTGCATATTGTTAGATAAATTGGGTGAAATCTGAGTAGCCCACGTTTGTGCTAAAATGTCAAAAATTTGCTTAATGATAGAGCGGGTGATACCGCTCTTAAGAGCAAATATTGTCAAATGGTCAAATGCGGCAAATCCGGGAGAAATCTGAGTATCCCGGAGTAAAGGGTAGGCACGTTGGGTTGATTGGCGGGCTAAGTTGAGCTCGCCGAACGAATCAGCGGTTCGCCTAATGTCCCCATCTCACCAATGATTTGATGCCTTGATTGATATTTGATTATGTATTTTTCGGCGAGAAGTCTGAGGGCATCGAAAGCAATCGACGACTCACAGGAAGCAATCGGCGACTCGCCGAAAGTATTCTTATTGCCCTTTATCTGCATCCCTGGAATCCTTGTGCACTGTAACCTTTGGCGAACAAACCTTGCTCATCGAAAGTATTCGGTGATTCGCGGAAAGACACTCCCTATCGCCGATTTGTCTTAATTGTTGAGCAAATCTATTCGGCAAGTTTGATTCAGCTCGCCACAGAGGTTAGGCGACTCGCCGACTAGATCGGCGAGTCTGTCTTCTATAAAATTCTCTGTGATTATGTTGAGTTTCGCCTAAATCTCTCGATCTTTTGCAGGTATGGTACGCACAAACTTAAACGAGCCACCCCAGAAGAAAGCTAAGGGCATTATGATAAACGAAGGAGGATCAAATCCTCCACAGAAACGAAAGCAAAATCTCCCACCAGGAGACAAAGGCAAGAGGAAAGAGCATATAGCAAAGAAAGGAATAGCTATTGAGACCCAAGTTGAGTGGTCTGAGCCTGAAGATGATAAACCTTTAATCCACCGACAGAATAGGCTCCGAGATAAACCTCAACCCACACCCACAAGAATTTCATCAGATGCATCTCCTCCTGAATTAGATGCAGTGCCAGCTTCTGCACCACCTCCAATGGCCCCTACACTCCCCGTAGCTTCACCTCCACCCAGATTGCTGAACAGATTAAAAGACGATGGTTTACGAACCATTCTAGAAGAAAAGTTGCTATCTGTGGAAGGTTTGGAAAGTAAGCACGCAGAGGTGCTTGACACACTCATGTATCATGAGTTGGAGTACTTCACAAGGCCACGGGGACCTTACATTCCTTCTTGGGTCAGGGAATTCTACTTAGCCTATGGAGGGTTGGTCCCAAAGAATAAGAAAAAGGCTAGTGAGTTTCAACCAGTGAAGTCAGTTATGGTTAGAGGCAAGGAAGTGGAGTGTCAGAACGATCATATTAATGTTGTATTGGGTCGACCGCTGCACTCGGTACTGCCCTACCAGGGTTTGCCTATTGTTCCATCCCTGGATGATTTGAAGGGTTGGTTAACTCCGATGATCTCTAACACCACCCCTAGGTGGATGGAGGCAGGAGCTCCGATCGAGAAGAGGGACATGAAAATTGCCTCCCGGTAGTGGTTTGGCTTCATCAGGAGCACTATCATGCCATCCCAGAACGAGTCCATTCTGCGTCATCCTAAAGCAGCTTGCTTTGGTTCTATCATGGCTAGGACGCAGATCGATTTGGGACTGTTGGTTTCACAGGAGAAGGCTATGAGAGCCAAACAGACGTAGAGGTCTCTGCTTTTTCCTGTTCTGATCACTGAGTTATGTCGGCGTGTTGGAGTACCTCGGGATCCTACTAGCGATATAGAGGTCACCCCGTCTTCCTCCACCGATATCCGGCGTATAGAGGTCGAGTTCACACGAGAAGAGGTTGACATGAGGAGATCAGCTCCAGCAGATACTTCTCCAGAGGTCGATGATGACTCATTACAAGCTGAGGCACCTTTATCTACTCCGGTTTTGGAACCTTCAGGTATACCCGCTCCTTTTTCTCCGTCACAGACTCCAGGTGCCTCCTCCTCTTCTTAGCCTACCAGGATCACTCATGCCATGATCCTGAAGATGGGGCAGCTGGCCTATTCAGCGGATGTGAGGGCAACACGATTGGAGATATCTGTTCCAAGGATGATTGACAGTTCCATCTTGACTGTGCTGACCCCCCTTAGGGCCTCTGTTGATGATCTGACTGCTAGAGTCACTACTTGTGAGAGTAGATAGGGGGAGACACTCGAGTTTTTAGCATTAAAAGCCAAAATAGCAGAGTTAAAGAAGGACGTAGCCTATTTCAAGGCTACCGACTTCACTACACTGATGCAGGAAGCAGATGACAAGGATGCTCCTGAGACCTCAGGGATTCCTCCGGCTACTACCGGAGATGTGCAGAGGGATGATGCAGGGCATGCAGTGTCGAAGACAGAGACCGACGAGGAGCAGATAGAAGTGCGCAATGAGGTAGTGAGCGAGAGCTAAAAAGACAGCATATTCAGAGACTTGCTGAATCTTGTGGAGATGGTTGTGCAGTCGGCAACTCAGACAGTGCTGGATGAGACGTCCACAGTAGCTCCTAGTGGATCTGGCGTTGTTAGTACGTCTGAAGCTACTCCGGGTACTGAGGCCCGTGACCAGATAGATGCATCGGGCATTGATGCCCATATTCAGACCCTGACAGATAAAGAGACTGTATAGACATGACTTCTTTTTACTTCTCTCTCTGTTTTATTTATTTTTACTTTTAGACACTTTTAGTTACATTTGAGGACAAATTGCTTTTATTTGCGGTGGGGTGAGGCCCACACCTTTTGTGTTGATAGTCATGTTCTGTGTATATACTTGGGTTGTTCTGCTCTTAAAATTGTGTTTTATATACCTTCTATGGATGTTTGAGCTTATGGCTCCTTTTATTTTAAATTGCAAAACGATTTTGACCCTTTCGAAAAATTTTCATTTTTCAAAAAATTTCACCACCTCTTGTGATTGAAAGTGGTTGTTCTTGTACAAATTCAAGTCTCAGTTTCGATCAATACCGATTACTTGAATGATGCTCTCAATTGAACAAACATGAACGTGCGGCTGCGACGAGACCAAATGAAGTGGCATAGACAATATGTGAACTATTTGCATCTCGTTGTGATTAGCCATTTATCGAATTGATTCTCTTGTAATCACCGTTGCACACTAGCGAAAGTGTGTGGTCTTCTTAAGTGTCAATTCCTTGTGTGATGAGCTTACTTTGAACCTTGCGTGAATAAACCTAGAATTTGCCCCGTTAGTCTGATTGATTTAGTAAGGTGTGCTCTTGAAATGATCTTAGGCAACTTTTGAAGAGTGTGAGCCAAATTTGACATATACCTCTTTTGTGGCCTACTCGTGAGCGTGTGAAACACTCTTGAACACCCTTTGAGCCTTACCTTTCTTTGGAAGAACCTTGATGAACCCTAGACCTTACTTGACCCACTACCTATAATCCTCTTGATTGGTGGTTTAGTGAATAGCCAACTTAGGCCAAAAGCCTAAGTTGGGGGTATTGTGAACAGAAAAAGGGGAAGTCAAGAAGTGCAATAAAAGTCTCCCTTAACCCATGGTGTTGCGGAACAATGGAAAGCCTTAAAAAAAGTTTTGGAATAAAAGTACAAAAGAAATTGGGTTTCCAAGCAATCCATGGAGGTGAATAAAAAGATGACTTAGAAGCACTAGAAAAAAAATTGATAAAGGAAAAGAAGAGGATGCCTTGAGAATACCACATCACACGAGGAAAAACTCACTGAGCCTAAATGACCATACATTTGCAGTCATCCCCATTACAAGCCTTGAAAAGACCTTTTTAATCTCGAGTGAGCTAAAACAAATGTTGATCGGAAAATACGGGCAAACCTATGGGTGAAAGCATGCATTGTGTTCCTCTTTTTGAGTGTGAGCATTGCATCTAATTCCTGATCTTAAATTGATTAACTTTTGTGTGTGAATATGGAATCATTCTTTGTGTGAGGGTATTTAGATATTTTTGTTGAGCTTGAACTTACATTAGTAGCAAGTATTGCGAGCATAAGAATCTTTGGTAATGGTGTGTCACAACTTGAATCTTTGAGTACACAATTGATCTTTGCATGAGTAATTTCAGTCTTGTTGTGTATGTTCATGATTTAGTCTTGTGTAGCACTATTTGAGACATCCTATTTGAACTGTTGAACTTGAGTTTTACTTGAGGACAAGCAAAAGTTTAAGTTGGGGGTATTGATGAGTCCGCAAATTGGACTTATTTTGGGGTTTATTTTAATAGAAAAAGTGTTCTCAAATGCTTATTTTATCTCAATATCTGATGAAAACCCTTAAGTTTTAGGCATTTGAAGATTGAAGGAGAGCATGGACACTACTTCGCAAAAAGGAACGAAAAGGCTAAAAAGAACGAAGAAAATGAAGGCCTAAGGATCGCCAAGTCCACTTGGCACGTCGCCGAAGGGTCTCACTTCGCCTTTTTGTTCCAGTGTGCTGAGCCCTGAATGAAAGGATCAAGTCAGTGGAAAAGGGGAGCAGTCGGCGCATCGCCGAGATATTCCGCGAGGCAGTACTACGATGCTGAAGGATGGTGCAAGACGGTGATGAACTACATCAAGGGGTGAATCGCCGAGTAGATCGGCGATTCCGACTAACAACGCTGAATGATCCGCTGCAGCACAAATCTGTGAAAGCTATAAATACTAGTTAGAGTTGTAGTTTTAAAAGTCGAACAATTATTATAATTTTCATATAATTTTAGTACTTTTTATTTTTTCTCTCAAATTTGGAGAGACTTGAAGAAAGGAGTTCATCTTCCCCAAGTTGGAAGTGGGTCTTCTCTATTCTTCTTCCTTTGCTTAAATCAAGATTTAATTTCTTAAATCCATCTGATTTCATTATCATTTTAGGTGTAATTTCTTATTTCTTGATGTGTGGCTAGAAACCCCAATTCTTAGGGTGTGATTTAGCGAATATGGGTTAAGATTGTTGTTGGGTCGTGCTTGCTGATAGGTTAGATGTATTTTAATGGTGATTTCACCTAGTGGTTGTGGGTTAATTTAATGGGTTTGTAGTTGCAAATACAAAACCACCCATGTGTTTTCGGCTAGCGAGAGAGAGAGGTCGTGAAACCAAGACCGCTAGACTGATAGTCTAAGGAGTGGGTCAACATGAGGTTCAACCCGAGAGGGTGAGCCCTAGTCCCATATCCTAACACTCAGCTCGAGAGAATGAGTGGGGTAAGGATTAGGCTGACCTTCATACGGCAAGTGGGTGTCCGAAAGGAACCCATTTGAAATTGGGTAAGTTGCTCGAGAGAGAATTTATGCCCACATATAGCTAAGCCTAGTCACTATTACTCTACAAATTTTCTGTCGAAAGCACGTACCCAATAATTTAGATTAACCCGTATTCTGGTCACATCCCAAGAATCCCCCTCTCATTGTTACATTTTATTTGTTATTTCTACTGTTATTGCTTACTTGTGTTAAAACCCCCATTGTTAATTGACACTTTTGTGTCCTCTTTAATTTACAATGTTTTTAATCGTTAATGTCTGTAGCTACGACTAGTTAGAACTGAATTTTATTTTTCTACTAATTCTCAAAACCACTCCCTTGGGACACGACCCCAACCCTTGGTTGGTTTACTATATTATTGACGATCGTAGACATTCGTACTGTAGGCTAGTGTCGTTGGTCACGATAAGCATCATTATCACACAAAGACATGTCTCATATTGTCTTGCGGAACAGTACATGGACGCCTTAATTTTCTTCGAGAGGCTGTAGGACTTAAGGAAACCTTCATTCCTTTCTTCTTTTGTGCTACTACTGTCACGCCCCAAGGCTACCCCTAGACGTAAACACGGGACCTAGGATCATGAGTGACCCAAAGCTAACCCTAAGCTTGAATATTATAAGCAAACTGAATAAATCTATGAAAAGATAAACTAATGCGGAAGCTAAATCATGAGATAACTCAAGGATGGGAATACCCAATACTAGTCTTTATATATATAAATTTTAAGAGTTTAGTGATACTGAACAATTACTCAAAAACTATGCTAAATTTATTACTATTGTCTGAAAAAGCCTCTACTGACTAGAGTTGTTGGGATATGTCCCAGCTAACCCTAGCAAAACTGAAACTAAAATAAAAGATTGAATCTGAAACATGTTTATTGTCCTCGAAGTATGAGGACTCACCAAAGAACCTGCAGAATGTAGATCGGGAACCGATCTACATGTGATATGAATGTTGAGGACCTAAACCTACATCATGAAAAGATGTAGCGTAGAGTATGCGTCAGTACTTGAAAGGTACTGAGCATGAAGGATTGGATAAAAGCTGGAAAGACATATAAGTTGAACAAAACATAACTGATCAATAATATAATCTGAACATGATGGAAATACTGATATAAACTTAAAAGAACTGAACTGAATGCAATGACCAAGTACATAACATGCTGAGACTGAATATTGAAGTATATCTGAAAACCTGGACAAATGCACTAGAGTCTGACTGTGGGAGCTACTAGTAACAGACATAACAACCACGTGAGCTAACCGTGTTGTCCGATATATACACCCCATCGAAGAGATCGATATACCTTGCCAGGGGTATAAAGGCATGACTGGCGTGATCACTAAAACTGATGCCCACAGAGGGGACTTAACCTATGGGGGCACGTAGTCCTGGGACTATAAGGGTACGCTGAGATCCTAGTCCACTCGGTGCTAAGCCTACTCCCAACTAAATATGTATATGATACATTATGACTGAAATAATGAAATATTGAACAGCTCAAAATACCGACATGCAAATCTGAGAATGTACCAATATATACTGATAATGTGACATTCGAAAACTGAAGCATGTATACCTGTTTAACTGACCTAGCATGTGTAATTGATGAACTAAGAGAATCTATACAACTAGGGTTCTGAATTTCATGCAAAAAACTAAGCAATGATTCCATGAAACATTATAACCTGATTAGAAATACTCTAACAACTAAATCACAACCAATATCTAAGGTTTTAGAAACCCTAGGTCTAAGCAAGATATAGGAATCAAGAATTTGACTGAATTCTACGGACCTAGTGGATGAAAGGAATCCACTAGTGAAATCCCACATACCTAGTGACAAATTTCATGGAGAAATCTTTCGATTTCAGGGCTGGAACAGAAGAAAACTTGCTGCATTCTTGGAGGGTTTTGGGTCACCTCTTTTCTCTTCTTTTTTGTTCTAATCTTGGTGAATTCTAGTGAATAAAGGTTATGGGTATGTCTGACTAAACGACGTAGTTTAGGCATTAAAAGATGTAGTTTAAGGGAAGCAACGCATAGGAAAAAGACCTAAATGACCCTAACTTAAAAGCTGACGAAGGTCATCCACGGAGGGACGTACGGACCGTCGATTGACCTACCAACCATAGGTAGCGGTCGTCGGTCAAGCTCTGCTCGACAGGGCTTCACTAAAATGAGCATAACATCTTACTCCAAAATGGGATTTTATCAAACTTGGTGGCTTTAGAAAGAGGATTCAATTATCATTCATTTGATAGGTCATGGGTCACCAAATTCATTTTCTGCTAAAAGATATGACCATTTGAAGTTAACCCAACAACAATTTCCCTCTAACTGGCTGCTGACCCTTACCTATAGTCTGTAGGTCCAACCATGGACCATACTGGTCGACCGTGGGTGGGATCAGAGACCATAACTATTTGGTACCCAACGACAGACCCTACCTACAGACCGTGTGTCAGAACATGGACCGTCGGTGGCTTCTGTGGTTCTTGCACCAGGTCTGGAAAACTGCATTTTTCTCTATTTTCTAAAATCTTAGGTGTTACAATATCTCCCCCCTGGGATCATTTATCCTCGAATGAAGTCTAAAAAAGTTAGGTATGGAGGGAAGGAGTTCCAATCCCTACTACTAAGTACTAGAAACTTATATCTAACTGAACTGATGTCCAAAAACATGCAAATATGCTACAATGCAAGAACAACCGAGGGAACAAGATACTAAGACTGAATTTACGCACGAGAAATTAATTGAGATACATGAGAGTAAACTATTATGTCAAGCTGAGATGGAATCAGTAGGAAAGAGATGAGGATACTTGGCCTCCATGGTTGCTTCTTCTTTCCAAATAGCTCCCTATACGGACTAACTCCTCCAAGTTTGTCAAATCTCAATACCCCTTCCATAGGTGATACTTTAAGGAAAACCCAATCATCTATCTCAAACTCTGAGTCCCTTCTCCTTACATCTACATAGGACTTCTGTCTTAAGTCTATTTCTAATGAGCTGAACTTTTCCCATAGCATCACTTACTAAATCTGGCCCAATCAAGTTTGGTTCACCTACTCATCCACATTAGGAACATATAAGCGGGCATCTCCCCATTGGGAGAAAACTTCTACTTTCTGCTGATGAATTGCAGCTTCCAACTAAAGAAGTATAGGATCACTATGTTTTTTTTTTGTTTAACTTCCACTACCAATGAATATTCCTGTAACACCCCGTATTCGAAACAGACCAAAATACAGATTTCGTGAAGTTGCAGGTGCAACTTACGGTCACCATCCACGGACCGTAGGTCAGACCACGGCCCGTGCTGGTGGTCCGTGGTTCACCACTGCAACCCATCCCCAAACCAGCTCACAAAATTGGCTAAGTCCCGACTCACGGACAGACCCACGGTCCGTAGATCAGACCACGGTCCGTGGTCTGTGTCCGTGGATCGAGACTTCCCTTACCCAGCCTCTGACACAAACTACGGTCGACCATCACGGACCATCATTCGATCCACGGTCCATAGGTCTGACCATAGAGGAGGGTCAGCAGCCAGTTAGCTAAAAATTATTGATTGGTCAACTTCAGATGGTCATAACTCTTAGAAAAAATAATAATTAGATGTCCCATGACCTATGTTATGATAGATAACTGAATTATCTTTCCAACGCCGCCGAGTTTGCTAAATTCCGACCTCCGAGT
>NW_006238928.1:3797046-3797194 GCF_000226075.1 Solanum tuberosum
CATTAGTTCTTGAATTACACATGCTAGGTCAGATATTTCAGTTATTCAGATATACATTGCTCCAGTTCTATGACACATTATTAGTATATTTCAGCATAAACCCTATTTTTAGTTATAAATCTTGAGAAGCTTTTCTTTAAGACAACAC
>NW_006238928.1:3797903-3828438 GCF_000226075.1 Solanum tuberosum
GCTTTTAGTCTTTAGTTTCAGTTTTGCTAGATCTAGTTGGGGCATGTCCCAACATTTCTAGTCAGTTTAGAGGCTTATTTCAGACATAGTTAGATTCAGCTTAGTGTTGAGTTAATATCTTCTTTGTATTAAACTCATCAGTTACCATTTATCTCAGTTATAGTATATGGGTATTCCCCATCTTTTCATTTTATTTATGATTTAGCTTCCGCATCAGTTTATTATCTTTAGTATGCTCATGATCATGCCAGCAGGGTTAGCTTGGGATCACTTGTGGTCCTAGGTCCCGTGTCCGCGTCTCGGGGGTAGCTCGGGGCGTGACAATTCCGATCTATTCTGGATTATGATACCACCATCTGATGTGTCTATAAGACTAACTCCTAAGCGAGCAACCGATGAACATCTTTTGCTGATTCCTTCCTTTTTTTCCCTGACATGTGCTACACTACCCTTTAGAGATCATCTTTTTGGGCCTTAAGGTAAGATATGAATCGACCTATGGCACTGAGCTACTACCATTCCATTCTAAGACTGGCTCGTTTTGGAAACATAAAAACTAAACGATCCTAGTTCTACAATCAATTGAGGCATAACAGGAATGTAACCAATCCATGCCTAGAATGATATCGAAATCTACCATATCTAACTCTACAAGATCTGCTAAGGTGACTTTCTAAGAGACTGTGACAGGGCAATTTCTGTATAACCGTCTAGCTATAACTGGTTTACCAACTGGAGTATAGACTAAGAAGGGTTGTGAAAGAGTATCTGGACTGAAACCTAAGATTACTGCTATAAAGAGAGTTACAAAGGAAAGAGTAGCCCATGGATCTAACAATGTAATAACATCTAAAGGAAAGACTCGTAACGTACTAGTGACCACATCAGGAGAATATTCCTTATCCTGGCGAGCCTGAAGAGCATAGAGCATACCTTAGCGCTGACCGCCACCTGTACTAGATGGCACACCCTGCTGTGTTGGGTGACCTATTGGTGCTTTTGGGACTGTAGACTGAGCCGTACTATTGTTACCTTCTTGCCCCTACCTAGCATAAAGGAAATTCTTCACCCTATGACCAAACTGACCACACCCAAAACATCCTTCCTTACCTTTAAGACACTTGCCCGGATGGTTCTTACCACACTTTGGACATGTTGGGTAGGTCCTATTTCCTGAGACTTAGAGCCTAGTGCCCTACTATTCTTATACTGTCAAAATTGTGAGTGATTTCCACCACCTATTTTTTGCTGAAAATACTCATAGTTCCCTCTTCTAGCTTTCTTGTTGTCCTTACCTATTCCCCTAAGCTTATCTGCCTCAACATGCTAAGCATAAGTCATGAGCCTAAAGATATTCATATCCTCTAACAACATAGCATTCCTGCACTCTATCTTTGCTAAGTAGGATACCCCACACAGAAACTTGCTCATATGTGCCCTTGGATCAGTAACCATGTGTGGAGCATACCTAGAGAGTTGGGTGAACTTAACTCCGTACTCTTGGACTGACATTGAACCTTGCTTCAAATTCAAAAACTATTGTGCCTTAGCCTCCCTCAACTCTCTTAGGAAGAATCTGTCCAGAAAATCTCTAGTAAAACACTCCCAAGTCATAGAAGATGCATCCAAAACCCTGTTTCCTTTCCACTGAGTGAACCAAATTTGAGCCACATCCTTAAACTGGTAGGATGCCAACTCTACCCTATCCTTACCAGTCACTTGCATCACTACAAAGATTTTCTTAACTTCATTAAAGAAGT
The DNA here is from genome assembly GCF_000226075.1 of Solanum tuberosum. NCBI lineage: Eukaryota > Viridiplantae > Streptophyta > Magnoliopsida > Solanales > Solanaceae > Solanum > Solanum tuberosum. Next base: position 3,799,664 of record NW_006238928.1, read on the forward strand.
TTTGTGGGTCCTCACCAACTTGCAACCCTAAAAACTTAGGCGGATTCATCCTAACAAAATCATAGACTCTAGTTTCCACTGATCACCCATTTCTACTAGTAGGAACTGGGACCTGTTGATTGTTCTGGTTAGTCATACTCAGAGCCAAAAGCTGAATCGCATTCCGAAACTCTACATTTGAAACCTCATGGTCTGGGATAGGGGGAGCTGTGTTAGCATTGCGTGCATTAGCATTCCTTAGGTAATCTCTACGAGGAGGCATGATTTGAAACACATAACATCGAATTAGAAACGAGAAGTTGGATCATACCTTACGCACGATAAAAGCAGCAAAGAAAGTGTTGTTTTCCAAAGACACTTCTTAGCCTCCCTCTCATTAGATATGGTGCACTTCACACCCATAGAGACTCTACTTCATGCGGATTTCAAACATACTTCGACTCTTAAACCTAATTCTTTAATACAAAGTTTATCACGCCCCGAGGCTAACCCCTAGACGTAAACACGGGACCTAGGATCACGAGTGATTCCAAGCTAACCCTGAGTTGGCATATCATAAGCAAACTGAACAAATCTATGAAAAGATAAACTAATGCAGCAGTCAAAAACTACATTGAATCCAATACTATTGTCTAAAAAAGCCTCTATTGACTAGAGTTGCTGGAACATGTCCCTAGCTAACCCTAGCAAAACTGAAACTGAAATGAAAGATTGAATTTGAAATAAGTTTATTGTCCTTGAAGTATGAGGACTCACCACTAAAGCTGTTATATATAGATCGGGAACCGATCTACGCGTGATCTGAATGCTAAAGACCTGAACGTACATCATGAAAAGATGTAGCGCAAAGTATGTCAGTACTTGGAAGGTACTGAGCATGCATGATAGGATAAAAGATGAACAAAAATATAAGTTGAACAAAGAATAACTGATCAATAATATAATCTCAACATGATGGAATACAGATATATACTGAAAAGAACTGAACTGAATGCAATGACCAAGTACATAACATGCTGAGACTGAATACTGAAGTATATTTGAAACCCTAGTCAAATGCACTAGAGTCTGACTGTGGGAACTAATAGTAACCTACATAACCACCATGTGAGCTAACCCTAGTGTCCAATGTATACACCCCATCGAAGGGCTCGATATACCTTGCCAGGGGTATATAGGCATGACTGGCGTGATCACTAAAACTGATGCCTACAGAGGGGACTTAACCTATGGGGCACATAGTCCTGGGACTATGAGGGTACGTTGAAACCCTAGTCCACTCGGTGTTATGCCTACTACCAACTGAATATTTATATGATACATTATGACTGAAATACTGAATAGCTCAAATACTGGCATGCAAATATGAGAATGTAACAATTATATAATGATAATGTGAGATTCGAAAACTGAAGCATGTATACCTGTTTAACTGACCTAGCATGTGTAATTCATGAACTAAGAGAATCTACACAGCTAGGGTTCTGAGTTTTATGCAAAGAACTAAGCAATGATTCCATGAAACCATGATAACTTTATTAGGAATACTCTAACAGCTAAATCACAACCAATATCTAAGGTTTTAGAAAACCTAGGTCTAAGCAAGATATAGGAATCAAGAATCTGACTGATTTCTAGGAACCTAGTTGATGAAAGGAATTCACCAGTGATATCCCACATACCTGGTGACGAATTTCTCAGAGAAATCTTTCAATTTCAGGGCTAGAACTGTAGAAAACTTACTGTATTCTTGTAGGGTTTTGGGTCTCTTCTTTTCTATTCTTTTTTGTTCTAAGTTTGGTGAATTCTAGTAAATAAATTTAGGTTATGTCTGACTAAGTTATTAGGCTTAAACTGTGAAAATTGGCATAGTTTAGACATTAAAAAACATAGTTTAAGGACCCCAATGCATAGGTTAAAGACCTAAATGACCCTAACATAAAAGTTGACGAAGGCCATCCACGGAGGGACCTACGGACCATCAGTTGACCTATCAACCGTAGGTAGCACTCGTCGGTCAAGCTCTGCCCGACAGGGCTGCACTAAAACAAGCATAACTTTTTACTGCAAAATGGGATTTTAGCAAACTCGATGGATTTAGAAAGAAGATTCAAATATATTTCATTTCATTGATCATGGGCCACCTAATTCATTTTGTGCTAAAAGATATTACCATTTGAAGTTGACTCAGCAATAATTTCCCTCTAACTGGCTGCTCGCCCTCACCTACGGTCAGATCTATGGTTCGTAGATCCAACCATGAACCGTACTGGTCAACCGTGGGTGGGATCAAAGACCATAAATATTTGTTTCCCAATGACAAACCCCACCTACGGACCGTGTGTCATACCACGAACCGTCGGTGGAATCTGTAGTTCTTGTACCAGGTCCTGAAAACTGCATTTTTTTCTATTTTCTAAAATATGAGGTTTTACAATTACTTAATTGCAATTCGTATCTAGATGATACAAATTGGTATCTTAACTTCTTCACTATATTTCACATATGGTAAGAACTAGGGCAACAACAATGGCAACACCAATGGCAGCAAGAGAAGATGCTTACTTGGAAATAGACATGTTTCCCTGATTGACTACAGGGCCTCTAACGACTAGGGAACAAAATGAATCTATTCATTATGTTCTTAGGTTGAAACCTCCAGAATTCTAGGGTACTGAATTTGAAGATTCTTATGATTTACTTGTTGATTTTCATGAACTGCTTCATAAGATGGATATAGTGGAGCAATTTGGTATTGAGTTTGTGACATACCAGTTAAGTGAGACGTTAAAATGTGGTAGCGGTGTCATGTTTAGTGCAAACTAGAAAATACACTACATGTGAGTTGGATAATATTTTCTAGCTTCGTTATGAAAAAGTATATCTCTTGGACATTGAGGGATAGGAGGAGAGATGAGTTCTTGAATATAGGGCTAGGGAAGATGTTTGTTGTAGCCTATGAGGTCAAATTTTGTGCTTCATCTAGGTATGCGACTCAACTTTGCTTCAGTCCAGAAGAATGAATTCACCACTTTGTGAAGGGATTTAGGATAGATTTATGAATCCCGACTTTAAAGGTCAGTTTTTCTACAAAGTTTTTTTAGGAAGTGTTTGATTTTGTGATAGAGGTAGAGGGGGTAAAGTTAGATGACTTCTCGAAGGTGACAACGTTTAAGAAGTTTCGTTAGGGACGGCTAGATAATGAACACCATTTCTTTGGACAATATTGTTAGTAAAGTTTTCATAACATGTATGGTTTGCTTAGTGAATGATGAAATTATGTTCTGCCAATTTAGGTCATAATCTTTGGGTGAATATCAAAGAGGGTCATGATACGACTACTACAATAGTACTGGTGATTACTTCGTTAGAAATATGAAGTGTGTTACTTTTGTTATCGACCTAATCTAAGAAAGAATGCAAATTGATTAGGCTAGAGACAGAACGAATATCATAATGATTTGTAGCCATTCAATTGATAGAAATGTGTAGGCTATTTGGGAACGATCTTCTTGATAGGTATGATGTGTTCTAGTGATGGATCTAACGTGCTTTCACAGTGTGGTACTAGTGTTATGTGGTAATGAATACGTCTATTGTCAAGTGTGAATACTTAATAACTATTTAAGGAGTTATTAGTTGTAAGACATGTTCAGATCATGAGATTCTGTGTTGCATTCTAATTAAAAACCCAACTAGTTTATTACTACGAACGCTTGGTATAAGCATTGTTTTGAGGAAGATTTAAGTGGTGGATTTTTAGTACAATATTAATGCATTTAGGTTGTGAAGTGTATCTTGAGGATTCTAAATGAGTACGGGTGATTTTATCTTAAGCTGCAAAGGAGTGGATTCATACTAGAATAATAGGCTTATGGGTAAACAAAGTCAAGTGAGTATACTTAACTAGAGGCCATTGAAGATCTTAGTAAAGAAGTGTGTATAAAATTGTGTTAGTCCTTTGGATTTAATTAGTATAACTGGATTAGAGGTATCATGTCAATGAAAAGGTTGACTTCATGGTGATGGAAAGGGCTAACTGAGCATGATGGTAATAACAGTTCGTGGGGGATTGGAATTGGGATGCAACTATATAATAAGGATTGTTATTTAAACGAATTTTGTATGGTAATAACGACTTGTGAGTATCTAAGGTTCTGATTTTTCTGCTATTTAGTGAGTAATGTGGTTGTATAGAATGTTTTAGGAGATGATGGGACACAGCTCGTATAGAGTTTAAAGGAGCTAATGAAAAAAAATAGTGGAATGTAGCATAGCCTTCAAAGAGAGGTGAGAGGAAAAATATTTTCTCTTAATGTAAGGGCTAATGAGGTATCTTCATAGGGGTTGAGAATTTGGTTCACAGACATTTCATCCATTTTGCTCTTTTTATGGTAATAGTGTCACATGTTCATCAAATTGGTTAAAAACTATTAGATAAGACTTGAGAAATAATTGTACAGACATTCAACTCGAGTGTGATGATAAGTTATTTTATGGTTTTGAGTGTGGTAATGAGTATGGTTGAATTTTTGGTGAAGGATATGGTAAGGTCGATGGAGAGGCAACCAATGATAAGCTAAGATTCATGAATTCATAAAAATCTTCAAGATATGAGCTTGTATTGATAGATAATCAGATTGGGTTACATAGTTGGATTCACAATTTAATTTTTTCATTGTAAATCTACAATTGTGGTGATATTTTGTTTCAAGGTATGAAATTATTGATGGTAACTTGATCATTTCCTTATGCATGGTTTGGGTCGTAAAGTTTGTTACTTTTAACGTTTAAAGGACCTAAGGAAGAGTTTCATTTGAAAGTGTTGCTTTAGAATAAATTAAATGGCTTGAGTGGTTATAATGCTTTTTAGTATTAAGAATGTGGGATTCAGTGGAATCATCTGAAAAGTATATGGATTCTGATAAATAGAATGTAGGTACGATCATAATGGGGACCAGCTGGTGGATTATGGGTAGAAAAAAATAATGAAATGAAGTCAAACGGATGTAAATATTTTATATGGGCTCTTTAGAGGAAGCATTTAGTTTTATTCAACCATTGTTACGTACATTCTTATGTGACCACCTATTTCGTTCTGTACATAGGTTGGAATGTGATTCACTAGCTATGCCCACACGTGTTTTCACTTTTGTGGGTGGATCCTTTGTTGTGGATCAGGTGTACTGATCATACCATAGTCTTAGATGCCATGCTTAGGTTTGACTAGCCGTATCTTCAGGTATAGTACCATGCTATTTGGGAATTGTATGTGTTCCATGTTGTTGTAACTTGATTTATTGTTGATATTTGTTATATATTTGAGCATGTTCGGCCATAGTCTAGGATAAGTCTAGGGTTGCCTTAGACTTGTGATCCGTGTAGCCTTGTATCTTCCGTAATGTCATTTCAAATAGACTAGATCATTGTAGAATTGAATACCAAATTTGATACTGATAGTAGGGGTGTACAAGCCAAACTGTAAAGTCAAACCGAACCGATGAACCAAATCAAACCGAAAAAAATGATTTGTGGTTTGGTTTGGTTGGTTTGGCGTTGGAAAAAAAACGACTACTCTTGGTTTGGTTTGGTATTCAAAGAAAAAAGTCAAATCGAACCCAAACCAAACCGACATAATATAAATATATAATTTTATTATATTTATAGATAAAAAATATTATTTATAATCTACTTTGTTAATAGATTTTTAGTTAGTTTATTGTTTTCAATGTTTATATATATTATTTTAAATTTGAGCTTGTAAAAATTTGTAAATATTTTATTTTGTACTAAGATCAGAAATTACAATAATATTAATATAGTTTTTCAAATTCGTACTCAACAATTTACTTTGTAAATATTTCTTTTTTTATTTAGTTTGATTGTATCCTTTGATCTTATTAATTTAACATATTGAACGTTGATATTTCAAAAAAAATAATTGTACTCATGTGAATTTTATCGTATTTTTGAATATTTCTATTCGTTTAACATTTTTTAAGTCTAGCTTATCACACAGGTAAGTGAAAATATATTTGATCTCTTTTTCAAACACCATATAGTTGTGAAAAACCGAAAGAACCGACTAAAGCCGAAACCGAAAAACCCGACTTTATGTGGTTTTATTTGGTTTTTAGATTTAATAAACCGACATAATTGGTTTAAGTTTTTTTAATAAAAAACCAAACCAAACCGACCTATGTACACCCCTAACTGATAGTATGGGCGTTAGTTTAGGTGATTTTACAACTTTATACATCTTTTGTTTTCTCCCTCTATTCTATGTGGCTCCAATGCATTACCGGAGGTTATGTGTTTTTGAGGAGACTTAAGATTGGATAGTTTTAGACTTGGAGCATTCTTGTGATTCTTTGTGTGTGGAAGTCATTCCACTATGGCTTGGTATTAATATTTGAGATCCTCTTTGGAGTCGACAGGCCACCGGGTCACTTTTGCTCATTGGGCAACTTACGCCCCTTGGTGTGGACAAGCTGGTTGGGCGGCCTTGATATATGAGATCTCGTCAGAGTCGACACACCCTTGGACACTCTTACTAGCTAGGCTACGAGTGGACTTGTTGCTTAGGCAGCCTAAATTGATTGTAACTCTCACTAACTAGGTTGGGATTGACTGGATTGTTTAGTATTTGAGATTACTTGGGAGGGATGCCCGATTTTCGCGTCTTAGTACTCTTCTCAAAATATCTTAGCTATTTTGTGTACCTATCAAGTTAATGGGGTCCGTTTGGATTTTATTTAAACTTGTGCACGAGTGTACCTTCTGGGCTTATGGGTTCCAGTTAGGTTTAGTTTAGTTGTACTTATATTTACTTTCAATATGCTCGTGTGCTTTCTTTTATATACGTTTTGACCTCTTATTGTTTCTAGATTCTATCTTTTAATATTGTTTTTAACTTTGTTGCTCAGTCGGTCTTCGGTGCCTCTTGAGTAGCTGTATTTTCGTATTCATGTTACACTCAGCTGCAATTTCGTAATGCAGGTCCTAGTACCAGCTACCGGCGGTGATTATTCATGCTATCTTCTAGCAGCTTTTGGGATAGAGACGTAGGTGGGCACTTGTCAACCTGGATCAACTTGTCTTTTTCTATACATATTTAGCAAGTATTTTGCTTGTAATATGGCCTTGCTTTTGGTCCACTTTTGGGAGTTGTTCTCTTGTTTAAGATTGTTTTGGACCCTTGACTTCCAAGTTTTTTGAGGGATCATTTGTATATAGTTTTTGGTTTGCTTCCCTTTTGACTAGCTTGGTTGTTTTAGTGTTTTTCTATTAGTTCAACCCTTATACTCATTACTTGTCATTATGGGTTACGGGTTGGCTTACATGCTGGTGGGTTATAGTAGGTGTCATAATGACTCGAGTAATTAGGTCATGACACCACTTGTGCACACTGAAAATTTGAGGGCATAAATGTCAGTTGAATCCAACTTAAACGGCATATTTATGTATTCTGTCATTATATAAAGTACCCTTGTTATATATAAAGTACTTTAAGATACTAATAGTTAAATAACATGTAACACTCACGATTTAAATAAAATTTTATTTTGCCTTTATCACAACAATAATAAGAGAATGGCAGGAGCATTGAATTGCAACTTTCTGTATCTTCATCTTTCATTGGGAAATATCTATAAAAAAAATTCATAATAGTACTACACTAAATAAAGAGTTTGTGTAACTAACTGTTAGATCGTTATGATTATTAGAATTATTTCAATTCTTCCCATAAAATTTAAATGGTGATTTATAAATTTTTATTTAACTACAGTGATTTAGTTGACAGGCATTTATTAAATAATTAATTTCTATTGGTTGGTGATTAATGGGTCAAGTCCATATTTATTTAATACCCTAAATCTGACCCATATATTAAAATAAGGTAGTGGATTTGTCACTTTTTAGTATATAATTATTTTATTTAGAAAAGAAAAGAGGGAAAAAAAAATTAACAGGAACCTTACATGTTGCGGCGTTGAGTTCTACAACCAGGTAATAGCTTCTTAAAGCTTCAAGCTAGATATATATTCAAATAATTGTTGTAATATTACTTAGAGGAAACTCAGTACTATTCAGTTTGTGTAAGTTAGAATGGATTCTTTTAGAGGACATATAATAGTGACTTATAATTGTCGTGATGATAGGCAATGATGACGTGATGATTGGAGGGGTAGAATAATATATCAATTGTAATAACTGGCAAAACAAAGATAATTTTTTGTTCTCTTTCAATGGTGAGGTTAAGTTTTGATATATTAGGATATATGTAATAAAATATTAGGTCTATTGTATTATATGAATACCATTAAAAAATGTATTTGAAGGAATTAAGACTTAACTGTAGGCTTGAAATTTGAGACATATGAGACTTGATATGTTAGTTTGTATACATCAAAATTTAGGATTCTGATTATAGATTGTGCAGGATGATTAGGGCTAGGCTAGACATGTAGTAATATGGGTGTCTATAAACTCGTTTGCTTATGAATACCGTATACTTGATATATTGGAAATATTCTGAGGCATTGAGGAAAGGAAAAGCATTGTGGAATTACCTTGCTTGACTTCGATTTTTCGATCGAGGTATGTTATGGTTTATTCTATGTGATAGACAGACTCTTAATAGTGATTGATAGTAATTAAGTAATAATGTGATATGTACTTAATTGTTGTGCCTTGGAAGAGTTATATGTTGTTTCGATTGGTCTCTAATCCCAAGATCATGAAATACATAATCTTTAACTTGGTCTATCAAAGTGATGCCTTTAATAAAGAAAGCTTGATGAAATATTGTTAGTGAAGGAAAAAGTGATGATAACAAATGATAAACTATATTGTTCGATAGGGTGCCACGAGCCGACACGATATATATTAACCGATTGCCATGAGCCGGCATGATATATTTGGGTCAGGTGCCACGAACCGGCATGATATATTTTGGATAGGGTTCCACGAGACGGTACGGTATTATTGTATCGGGTGTCATGTTCCGACACAGTTATTGGATTAGGTGTCACATTCTGACTTGGTAACATTAAAGGAAAACATATTAAATTAACTTAATGTACTCAATCTCAAAGAACCTTCTCAAAAGAGCGTGGTGTGGAGGCATGAGTCCTCGGGTGTGTTATTGATATTGTTGACTAATTACGTACTTGCTCCAGTGTTGTTGTCAGTTGTTCATGTTGTTTAATGCTTGCCACCTGTTAAGTTCTATCGTTGATTTCATGTTATTACCATTTGCATATTGGTTTCTATTTTGGGTCGGCCGATGATGTATACTCAATACAAGTTGCCCTGTACTAACCCCTACTTGTGCTTTTCTTCATTGTCTCTATTGGACTGCAGCGAGTGTACCAGTGATTTTGACTTGCCCTCAGCTCTAGCCAGTCTCCAGGACATCAGATTTCAGGGTGAGCTATTCCTTCTAGCTTGTGTGGGATTTTCTCGGTCATGTCATGATGTCCTTAGTCTTCGGACATAAACTATTATATTTATTTATTCTTGTATCTTTAAATACTCTTAGACTTGGTATTGTAAGAGTAGATGTCCTTGATGTGATGACTTTCAGATTTTGGAAAACTATATGTAATAGACTCTTAAGAATTATTATTACTTACTTTACTAAGGTTTGAGCTTGTGCTGTATGGTTATATTTCGTAATAAGTTGGGGTTTGAGTTTATTGGTTTTCCCACCTACGAGGTTAAGTGTGGGTGCCACTCATCACTCGTTTTGGATCGTGACAAACTTGGTATCAGAAAATTAGGTTAAGTCATATTATCACACAAGGAAATGTCTCGTAGAGTCTTATGGAACCTTACGGGGATGCCTTAATTTTCTTCGAGAGTATGTAAGACTTAAAGAAAACTTCATTCCTTTCTTCTTTCATGCTATTACTTGAATCCAATTCGTATCTAGATGATACAAATTGATATCTTACCTTCTTCACTATATTTCACATATGGTTAGAACTAGGGCAACAATTGTGGCAACACCAATGGCAGCAAGAGAAGATCCTTACTTGGAAATAGACATGTTTCCCTGATTGACTACAGGGCCTATAACGACTAGTGAACAAAATGAATCTCGTTATTATGTTCTTAGGTTCAAACCTCTGATCTTCTAGGGTACTGAATTTGAAGATGCTTATGATTTCCTTGTTGATTTTCATGAACTGCTTCATAAGATGGATATAGTGGAGAAATTTGGTGTTAAGTTTTTTACATACCAGTTCAGTGAGACGTCAAAATGTGGTGGCGGTCTCATGTTTAGTGCAAACTAGAAAAGACACTACATGTGACTTGGACAATATTTTCTAGCTTAGTTATAGAGAAGTATATCCCCTGGACATTGAGGGCTAGGAGGAGAGATGAGCTCCTTAATATAGGGCAAGGGAAGATGTTTGTTGTAGCCTATGAGGTCAAATTTTATGCTTTATCTACGTATGCTACTCAGCTTTGCTTCAGTCCGAAAGAGCGAATTCACCACTTTTTGAAGGGATTTAGGATAGATTTACAGATCCCAACTTTATAGGTCTCTTCTTCTACAAAGTCTTTTTAGGAAATGGTTGATTTTGTGATAGAGGTAGAGAGGGTAAAGCCAGATGACTCCGCCTAGGTGACAACGTTCAAGAAGTTTCGTTAGGGATAACTAGATAATGAACACCATTTCTTTGGAAAATAGTGTTAGTAAAGTTTTGATAACATGTATGGGTTGCTTAGTGAATGATGAAATTATGTTCCACCAATTGAGGATAGAGTCTTTTGAGTGTATATCAAAGAGGATCATGAGACGACTACTACAACAGTATTGGTGCTTACTTGGTTAGAGTTATGAAGTGTGTTACTTTTGTTATCGACCTAATCTAAGAAAGAATGCAAATCGCTTAGGCTAGAGACAGAACATTTCAAAATGATTTGCAGCTATTCAATTGGTAGAAACATGTAGGCTATTTGGGTACGATCTTCTCGATAGGTACAATGTGTTCTAGTGATGGATCTAACGGACTTTCACTGTGTGGTACTAGTGTTATGTGGTAATGAATACGTCGATTGTCAAGTGTGAATACTTATAACTATTTAAGGAGCTATAGGTTGTATGACATGTTCAAATAATGAGATTCGGTGTTGCATTCTCATTGAGAAACCGACTAGTTTATTACTACGGACGCTTGGGTTACGCATTGTTTTGAGGAAGATTTAAGTGGTCAATTTTTGGTACAATATTAATGCATTTAGGTTGTGAAGTGTATCTTGAGGATTCTAAATGAGGACTGGTGATTTTATCTTAAGCTGCAAAAGAGTGGATCCTGAAAGGATAAGCTTATGGGTAAAGAAAGTCTAGTGAGTATACTTAACTGAAGGCAATTGAAGATCTTAGTAAGAAAGTACGTATAAAATTATGTTAGTCCTTTGGATTTAATTAGTATAACTAGATTAGAGGTGTCATGTCTATGAAAAGGTTGCTTCATGGTGATGGAAAGGGCTAACTGAGCATGATGGTAATAAGAGTTCGTGATGGATTGTGATTGGGATGCAACTATATAATAAATAATGTTCGTTAAATGAATTTTGTATCGTAATAACTACTTGTGAGTAACTAAGGTTGTGGTTTTTCTACTATTTGGTGAGTAACATGGTTGTATAGAATGTTTTAGGAGATGCTGGGACACAGATCGAATAGAATTTAAAGGAGCTAATGAAAAAAATAGTGGAATGTAGTGTAGCCTTCAAAGAGAGGTGAGAGCAAAAATATTTTCTCTGATTGTAAGGGCTAATGAGGTATCTTCATAGGGGTTGAGAATTGGGTTCACAGACACGTGATTTCATCCGTTTTGCTCTTGTTACGGTAATAGTGTCACATGTTTATCAAATTGGTTAAAAACTATTAGATAAGAATTGAGAAATAATTGTACATTCAGCTTGAGTGTGATGATAAATTATTTTGTGGTTTTGAGTATGGTAATGAGTATGGTTGAATTTTTAGTGAAGAATATGGTAAGGTCGATGGAGAGGCAATCAATGATAAGCTAAGATTCATGAATTCATAAAAATCTTCAAGATATGAGTTGATGTTAATAGATTAAGGGATTGGGTTACATAGTTGGATTCACAATTAAAAATTTTCATTGTAAATCTACAAATGTGGTAATATGTTTTATCAAGGTATGAATTTGTAAGGTTAGAAAATGTTGATTGTATCGTGTATTGAGCATTTGGAAGGACTTATGCATGATTTTGGTCGTAAAGTTTGTTACTTTTATTGTTTAAAGGACCTAAGGAGAGTTTCACTTGAAAGTGTTGTTCTAAAATAAAGTAAATGGATTGAGTGGTTATAAGGGTTTTTAGTATTGAGAGTGTGGGATTCAGTGGAATCATGTGAAAAGTATGTGGATTCTGATAAATAGAATGTAGGTACGATTGTAATAGGGACCAGACTGGTAGATTATGGGTAGCAAAAAATCAATGAAATGAAGTCAAGTGAATGTAAATATTTTATATGGGCACTTTAGAGGAAGCATTTAGTGTTATTCCACCTTTGTCATGTACATTCTTATGTGACCACCTATTTTGTTTTGTACATTGTTTGGAGTATGATTCACTAGCTATGCCCACTCATGATTTCACTTTTATGGGTGGATCCCTAGTGGTGGATCAGTTCTACCAATCATGCAATGGCCTTTTGATTGGGAAGGATATTTGGGCGAACTTGGTTATCCCAGATGACATATTTGGTGTTGTCTTGGAGTTGTTGAAGTATTCCAGTGGTTCTACATGTACCACTTTGTTTATGAGAATTTATAGAAGATCAACCATGGATATTTACAGGTGTCCAACAATCTTAATATTCATCTAGTCGTCGAGGTCATGTTCCGATTATGTGTGGTTGAATATAGGGACCATTGGGTCTAGTTCTCTGTTCTTAAGGGTTATCTACAACCACAACTACTAATCTAGTATTTCGATAGTATTCTTAGATGTTCTGTATGCTTGGGTGTATCGCTCGATGGATGGTTACTTTATCATTTCCTTCTTTGGGTTAAATAAGTTTGATGGACCCTTGATGAGTACGTAATGCCTAAATTATAACTTAAACTGGTGGAAAGTTTTTGATGTGAGAAGAAAATATTTATGAAATCTATGATGGTTTGTGCATTATGAGTGTGTTGTGGTTGGTTCCGGTTCACTTCTAGTTATAGCGAGTATTGATTAAGAATTTTATCATGGTTATGTGAAAAAAATATCCTTCTTGATAATTGTGCCAAGGTCCTTGAGAACATGTTGCGGATGTGTGTACGATTAAGTTCTGTGGTTGTTGGAAATAGTTTTTATGGTTAGTTGAGTTTACATACAACAATAGTTATCACTCGAGTATTGATATGACCCCATTTGAGGCACTGTATTTGAAGAGATGTAGGTCTCTCATTGTTTGGTTTTATGCATTTGAGGTAAGACCTTAGGGTACTGATCTTTTGAAAGGATCATTAGAGAAATTGAAATTCATTCGGGACATGCTTCTAGCAGCTCAGAGCGGCAGAAAGAGTATGCAGATCGAAAGGCTAGGGACTTGGATTTTATGGAGGGAGAACAAGTGTTGCTAAAGGTTTCACCCATGAAGTGTGTGATGAGGTTTCGTAAGAAAGGTAAGATTAGTCTAAAGTATATTGGGTTGTTTGAAGTTGTTAAGCATGTGGGGGAGGTGGCCTATGATTGGCTTTGCCCGAGGGTTATTAGGAGTGCACCTGGTGTTTCATGTGTGCATGTTAAAGAAATATAATGGTGATGGAAACTATATTATTCATTGGCATTCAGTCTTGCTTGATGAGAATCTATCTTATGGGGAGGAGCCTGTAACTATTCTAGATAGAGAGGTTCGCAAGTTGAGGTCAAAGGAAATTGCATTTGTGAAGGTCAAGTGGAAAATTCGTATGGTTAAGAAGACCACTTGAGAGACTGAGGCTAATATGCATAGAAAATATCCACATTTTTTTTATGGGTAAATTGGTATATGATGTAAAGACTTGTTGGGTCTAGTAATTTCGATTCGTCCCATAAATTTTAAATGGTGATTTTGAACTATTTATTTAACTACGGTTATTTAGTTGACGAATATTTATTAAATAAGTAATTTTTATTAGTTGGTGACTAATGACCCAAGTCCATAGTTTATTTAATACCCTAAGTCTTAACCATATATTAAAATAAGTTAGTGGGATTTATTACTTTTTAGTTCATAATTATTTTATTTTCACAAGAAAAGAGGGAAAAGAGAATTACAGGAACCTTACCTGTTGCGGCGTTGAGTTCTACAACTAGGTAATAGCTTCTTAAAGCTTTAATCTTGGACATTCATTAGCTAAATATATATTAAAATAATTGTTGTAATATTATGTGGTGGAACTGGGCAGCTAACACCCCTGGGATTGGACTAGCTAGTTGGGCGGCCTTGATATATTAAATCTCTTCGAAGTTGACACGCCCACAGATCACTCTTACTAGTTAGACTAGGAGTGGACTTGTTTATTAGGCGGCCTAGATTGACTATAACTCTCGCTAACTAGGGTGGGATTGAATAGATTATTGAGTATTTGAGATTACTTGGGATGCGAGCCCGATTTTCGTGTCGTAGTACTCTTCTTTCATAGTCTAAGCTATTTTGTGTACCAATCAACTTTATGGATTCCATTTGGATTTTATTTTAACTTGTGCACGAATGTACCTTCCAGGCTTATGGGGTCCAGTTAGGTTTAGTTTAGTTGCACTTGGATTTACTTTCCGTATGCTCGTGTGCTTTCTTTCATATACGCTTTGACCTCTTTTGTTTCTAGTTTCTATCTTTTAATATTGTTTTTACCTTTCTTGTGTATCTTTGTTTTGGTAATCATGCTATACTCTGCTTCAGTTTCATGATGCAGGTCATGGTACCAGCTAGCGGCGTTGATTGTTCGTGCCATCTTTAGTAGCTTTTGGAATCAGAGACGTGTGTGGGCACTTGGCATCCTGGATCAGCATGTCGCCTTTTGTACATATTTAGCTAGTCTTTTGCTTGTAAGACGGCTTTGCTTTCGGTCAACTTTTGGGACTTGTACTCTTGTTTTAGACAACTCTGGACCGTTGACTTCCAAGTTCTTTGAGAGATTATTTGTATATAGTTTTTGGTTTGCTTCTGCTTCGGACTCGCTTGGTTGTTTTAGTGTTATTTCTATTAGTTCTATCCTTATACTCATTACTTGTCGTTCTGGGTTACGGGTAGACTTACCTCTTGGTGGGTTATAGTAGGTGTCATCATGACTCGAGGATATTAAAATAATTAATTTATATTAGTTGGTGATTAATGGGTCAAGTCCATAATTTATTTAATATCCTATGTCTGACCCATATATTAAAATAAGTTAGTGCAATTTGTCACTTTTTAGTACATAATTACTTTATTTAGAAAAGAAAAGAGGGAAAAGATAATAACATTTTATTTAGATGTTAAAATAAGTTAGTGCAATTTGTCACTTTTTAGTACATAATTACTTTATTTAGAAAAGAAAAGAGGGAAAAGATAATAACAGGAAACTTACATGTTGCGGCGTTGAGTTCTACAACCATGTAATAGCTTCTTAAAGCTTCAATCTTTCGATATATTAGCTCGATATATATATTCAAATAATCGTTGTAACATTACGTGGAAGAAATTCAGTACTAGTCAATTTGTGTAAGTGAGACTGGATTCTTTAAGAGGACATATAATACTAATAAATGTCATGATGATAAGTAATAATGACGTGATGATTCGAGGGGTAGAGTAATATATCAATTGTAATCACTGGCAAAACAAAGATGATATGTATTAATTTTCCACTTTTATTTACTCTATCTCGTGGGTGAGGTTATGTTTTGATATATTAGGATATATGTAATTAAATATTAATTGTATTATATGAATACCATTAAAATTATTATTTGGAGGAATTGACTTAATCCTTGGCTTGAAATTTGAGACATATGAGACTTCATATATTAGTTGGTATATAACAAAATTTAGGAATTTGATATATGACTGGGCTGAGTTATTGGGTCTAGGTTAGAAATATAGTAATATGGGTGTCTACACACTCGTTTGCTTATTAATATTGTATACTTGATAGATGCAAAATGTTCCGACGCACCGAGGAAAGGAAAAGCATTGTGGAACTAGCTTGCTTGACTTCGGTTCTTCGGTCGAGGTAGGTTATGGTTTATTCAATGTGATAGAGAGACTCTTAAGTTATCAATAGTTATTGATTAATATTTTGAAGTTTTCTATGTACTCAATTGTTGTGGCTTTGGTGAGTTATATGTTGTTGTGATTGGTCTATAATCCCAAGACCGCGAAATCCATAATCTTTAACTTGGTCTATCAAAGTGATGCCTTGAATACAGAAGGTTTGATAAAATATTGTTAATGAAGTGAAAACTAATGATATGGAATGATAAATTAACTATATTGTTGGATCGGGTACCACAAGCCGGCACGATATATTTTGATTGGATGCCACTAGCCATCACAATATATTTAGGTTGGGTGCCATGAGCCAGCACAACATATTTGGATCGGGTGCCACGAGCCGGCAAAGTATTATTGGATCGGGTGTCATGCTTCTACACTATATATTATTGGATCAAGTGTCATGTTCTGACACTATATTATTGGATCGGGTGTCATGTTTCGACACGGTAACATCAAAGAAAAACATATTATAATTAACTTAATGTACTCAATCTTAAAGAATTAATTTCCAAAAACAGTCTGGTGTGGAGGCATGAGTTCTCATGTGTGTTCTTGATATTGTTTACTCATTACGTACTATGGGTATTTCACTGGCTCTATGCACTCACAAAATAAACTTGGTAGAAGATTGTATACCAAGTATTGAACATCAATGGAGATTAAATCCTCCGAGGAAGAAGTTGTAAAGAAAGAAATCATAAAATGGTTAGATGTAGGAATCATTTTCCCGATTGTTGATAGCTAATGGGTGAGTCTGGTGCAATGTGTTCCAAAAAAAGGTGGTATCACGGTAGTTCCCAATGACAAGGCTGAATTTGTTGCCACTAGACTTGTCACCTCATTTCTCCATGCCCTTTATTGATCAGATGCTTGGTAGGCTTGCCGAAAAAAGGTGGTATTGCATTCTTGATGGATATTTCGGGAACAACCAAATCCCCATTGGACCTAAAGACCAAGAAACGACAATGTTTACATGCCCCTATGGCATTTTCACATTCAAGCAAATGTCATTTGGACTATGCAATTCCCTAACTACATTTCAATGTTGTATGCTATCAATCTTTGCAAATATGGTAGAAGACTCTATGGAGTTGTTCAGGGATGATTTCTCTGTTGTGGGGATTCTTTCGAGGAATATTTAAAGCATTTGGAAATGGTGTTGAGAAGGTGTGTGGATTCGAATTTTGTCCTCAACTGGGAGAAGTGTCACTTTATGGTGAAAGAGGGAATTCTACTTGTGCACAAATTTTTTGGGGAAGGTATTGAAGTTGATCAAGAAAAAATTCAAGTGATCAAAATATACCTCCCCCTGATTTCAGTAAAAGGCTCCAGGAGTTTTCTTGGTCATGTTGGGTTCTATAGATGATTTATTAAAGATTTCTCCAAGATCGCCATTCCATTGTGTAGACTTCTTGAAAAAGAGAGCACTTTCGTCTTTGATGAATCCTGCATGATGGCTTTTAAAATGCTCAAGGAGAAACTTATTTGAGCCCTAATAATCATTTCTCCCGATTGGAATCTCCTTTTTTAAATGATGTGCGATGCTAGTGGCTTGGCTCTAGCAGTTCTTGGGCAGCGGAAAAACAAGTTCTTTAATCCCATCATTATGCTAGTAAATTGGTAAACTGTGCTCAAAATAATTACACCATAATGTAAAAACAGTTGTTGGCCATGGTATGTGTGTTTGAGAAGTTTCGTGCATATTTTCTAGGTACCAGAGTGTTGGTTAACACATACCATAAACCCTTAAGGTACCTAATGGCAAAGAAAGAATCTAAGCCAAGGCTGATCTAATGGGTATTACTTCTTAAAGAATTTGACTTCGAGGTGAAAGATAGAAACGTGTGTGAGAACCAAGTAGCTGACCATCTTTCCGAGATGGAGGCGCGCAGAAACTAGAATTGTTGAAGAGAAAGACATTGATGATGCTTTTTTGGATGAATCTGTAAAGGTAATCTTTGCACCTTCTGCTCCTTGGTATGCTGATTTTTCTAATTTTATTGTGTGTGGAATATCACCTAATGATTAAAGTAACCATCAAAAGAGGAAATTCCTATTTGATGTGAAGAAATATGTAACACCCCGTATTCTAGACAGGCCAGAAATACAAATTTCAGAAGTTGCAGGTGCCACCAACGGACCGTAGGTTGAACCAAAGACTGTAGGTGGGGTTCGTGGATGGTCACCTGCAGCTCCCTCCCAGAACCAAGGAAAAATTTAGCCAAAGTTTGGACCTACGCCAGGACCTACAAACCGTAGGTGGGACCACGGTCTGTCATCCACTCCATGGTTCAGACCCCCACATTCCATATATCTGAAGCCAAATGACGCCCTGCCAGGACGGACGTCGGTCAATCCGTGGTCCGTCGGTGGCTTCGGCAGATTTTTAGTGAGGGTTGTTTGCTCTTTTCCCTTATGTGTTGGGCACCTAAACTACGTCTTTTAACCCCTAAACTATGTTGTTTTGGTCATCTTTAGCCTAGCAACTAAATTAGAACTTACCCTAGTAAATTCATTCTCCAAAATTCATCCAATTTGAACGAAAAGGAGAAGAAAAAGTCGACCAACCCTCTCCAAGAACGCAGCAAGGTTTCCTCCAGTTCCAGCCTCAAAATCGAAAGATTTCTCAATGAAATTCGTCACTAGGTACGTGGAATTTCACTAGTGGGTTCCTTTCATCCATTAGGTCTCTAGAATCCATTAGGTCTCTAGAATTCAGTTAGATTCTTGATTATCTATATCATGTTTAGAGCTAGGGTTTCTTGAACTTTAGAAAAGTGTTGTAATTCAATTGTTAGACTAATCCTAATCAGATCATCATGTTTTGAGGAATTGTTGCTTAGCTTCTTGCATGAACATCAGAATCCTAGTTGTGTAGATTCGTTTAGTTCATGAATTACACTTGCTAGGTCAGTTTATTCAGATATACAGGTCACAGTTAAGAATGTTTCATTATCAATACATTAATGTTGCATTTTAAGTTAGCATGTCAGTATTTTGAGCTATTAAGTATTACTTACATATTCAGTTGGGAATAGGCTTAACACCGAGTGGACTAGGGTCAGTCACCCTCATAGTTCCAGAACTACGTGTCCCCGTAGGATAAGTCCCCTCTGTGGGCATAATATTTAGTGATCACGCCAGTCATGCCTTTATACCCCTGGCAAGGTATATTGGGTCCTCTCGATGGGGCATATACATTGGACTCCACGGATAGCTCTCGTGGTTTTATGTTGGTTAATAGTATCTCCCACAGTCAAACTCTAGTGCATTGAGAAGATTACCAGTTACAATTTAGTATTCAGTCTCAGCATGTTATGTACTTTGTGATTGCTTTCAGTTAGCTCAGTATTTCAATTCAGTTCAGATTATATCATTGCTCTTATTTATTTGTTCAGTTATGTATATATTGTTCAGCTTTATCCAATCCTGCATGCTTAGTCTCTTTCAAGTATTGACGCATACTTTACTCTACATCTTTTCGTGATGTAGGTTCAAGTCCTCAGCATTTCCATCACGCATAGATCAGTTTCCGATTTCTAGTTCAGCAGTATCAGTGGTGAGTTCACATTCTTCGAGGAGGATTTTCATGTCTTCTATTCAGTCTTTCTTTGTTTTAGTTTTAGTTTTGCTAGAGTTAGCTAGGGGAATGTCCCAGTATCACTAGTCAGTTAGAGGTTTATTTTAGACATAGTTCGCTTCAGTTTTAGTTTGAGTTTGATCATTCAGTTATTATTGATCTCTCAATCTTTTATATATTCAGATTTAGAATGAGCATTCCTCATCATTTCACTTTATATCATGCTTAAGCTTCCGCACAATATTTCTATTTTCAGTAAATCTTTAAGTATGCTTATGATATGTCAGTTCAAGGTTAGCTTGGGATCACTTGTGATCCTAGGTTCCATGTTTACGTCTAGAGGGTAGCCTCGGGGTGTGACAAAGTACATGTGGGGTGAACCATTTCTTCTTAGAGAATGTGCTGATAATATTATTCGGCGTTGTGTACCGAAAGTGGAAATGAATGAGATCCTTGAAGCATGTCATGCCTCGCCAGTAGGAGTTCATCATGGGGAATTCATACAACCTTTAAGCTCTTATAATGTGGCTACTATTGGCCGACTATGTTAAGGTATGCTCATGTATTTTTCAAATGTTGTGTCCAATATCAATTGCAGGGAAGTACATCTAGAAGAAATTAATTGCCACTTTCACAAATCCTTGAAATTGAATTGTTTGATGTTTGGAGTATTGATTTGATGAATCCTTTTCCTAGCTCTTTTGGGGATAAGTACAACCTTGTAGCCATGGATTATGTCTCTAAGTAGGTGGAAGCGATATCCTTGCAAACCAATGAAGTGTAAAGTGTCACAAATTTCCTCAAAAAGAATATCTTCACAGTGATTGGTACCCCCACAGGCCATCATAAGTGATGGAGGGTCACATTTTTGCAATCCTCAATTTGCCGCCCTCCTCTCAATATATGGGGTCAAGCAAAAAGTATAAATGTCATACCATCCACAATCGAGGGGACAAGTTGAAGTGTCTAATCGAGAAATAAAGAGCATTGTTGCCAAAACTGTGAATGTTCATTGTACTTATTATTCTAGCAAGCTTGATGATGATCTTTGGACCTACCGTAAAACATTTAAATCTCCCATTGGATTGTCCCCTTATAAGTTAGTGTTTGGTAAAGCTTGTCATCTTCCGGTGGAATTGAAACGCAAACCTTTGTGGGCATTGAAGAAGATAAATCTTAATTGGGACATTGCTTCTACAGGTCGTGTACACCAAATCCTTGAGTTAGATGAATTCTGTTTGAAAGCCTACAAAAGCTTAGTTTTATACAAGGAAAACGTTAAGCTGTGGCATGATGCTAAGATACTAATTCGTGAGTTTCAAGTGGGGGAATCAGTCCTATTTTTCAATTCAAGGTTGAAGTTATTCCCAGGTAAGGTCAAGTCATGGTTGACTTGTCTGCATACTGTCACCCACGTGTATGGCAATGGGACTATTGAAATTGAAGATGCAAAGGGGTAACGTTCAAGATTTATGGACAACGGTTGAAGGCTTACTTTGGAGAAAGTCAAAATGTGTGGGTTTTTTAAATGGTGTATTTGGATGGTGTTTGAAGAACCTATCTACGTCGTGTCGCGACATTAAATTAGGCGCTTCTTGAGAGGCAACCCAAGTGATAGTTGTTTTTAATAACGTGGGTGTTCACATGTGCAGGTGTTGTGTAATAAACGACTGTAGGAGCATATTAGTGATCCACCGAGTACAGTAACTGAAGCTCCAAAGAGCTCGCCCAAGGGGGGGCTCAACTTTAGGTTCTTTTTGTCTACATCGTTGATTCTCATGACCTACTAGGTGATTCACCCATTCCATTGGGTGAACCCGCTACAGTCCGTATAATTAGGCCCAAAACACGGGTAGCTCACTGGTACTTTCGGTGATAGTCATGAATGATAAGGCAATCCACACATGCTCATTAGGTGATCATGGAGTAGCTCGCGCAAATTAAAGTCTACATTGACGTAGTATACAATCCCATAGGAGATCCGATTCAACTTGATGATCTGCCGATCAATGATTGTTTGGGAGTGCTTCTACCTACATCTCCGTATAACATTTCTACATATTGAGGACATCGCTTTTAACTTTTTCTGTGGGGTGAGGCACATTTCTAAATGGGCCCAGCTAATAGCCCATTTTTACTATAGTTAGTTTAAGTATTAGAATGCTCTTTTGAAGTTTTCTCTCTTGATGTTCCAACCCCCTCCCCCCATGAGTTTTCATTGATAAAAAATTGAGGACCGATTGTGTTTAGTATCTATATCTTGAATAGTCCTCATGATGAGCATGATGCATGGTGTTGGGATAGCGAGAATGAAATCAATGTAGTTAAACCATTGAGCAATCCCTTTGAATTTCTTGTTGACTAGCTACGTTTTGATGTGAGCCTTGCAATGAACATTGCACATACACTTTTGATTTTTTGGGATGTGCTAAATAGATGTATTTCAAAGTGCCATGTGTTGTGAGGTTTTACTTGAAAGAATGCATGTGGAGTCCTAGAATTTTCCATGTTAGTCTAGTTGTGTGAATCTTGGTGAATGTTAGACACAATCTTGGGCAAAATTTTAATGAGGGAACCAAATGGTCCATCAAGCCTTTGTGACTACCTTGTGAGGGTGTGAATTCATGTTGGCACAACTTTCTCCTAACTTATTTGTTGACAACCAAAAGAAGCGTGTTGAACCAAATTATCCCTACCTTCTCACAAAATTATCCTTTTTGAAGCATTGTAATGATTTAATAGCCAACATAAGCCAAAAGCCTTAATTGGTGGTGTGGAAAGGAAGGATGAACGAAAGTCAAGTGAAGGGCAAAGAAAGATGAAATTAGACTCAAATCTGAAAGTTTTGTAAAAAGAAGGAACCCCTCCTTATTAAAAAGATGTGATGAAAATTCCTTGGGAAATTGTGAATGAAACAGAGAAGTGAATGAAAAAAAGGGGATTCCAAATAAATTAAGTGAAGAGTAAAAGTTTGAGTTCTCAAAATGGGAAAAGAAGAAAAGAACGTGAGAATAGGTAATGATGATTGCAACAATGCTTTGAAAAGGGTATAAGCCACTAATCCAAATTGAATATGTCTTCACCCTCAGCCCCATTACAAGCCTAAAAGACCCTTGAGATCTTGCAAGAACCAGGTTTTGTGATGATTAAAAATATGGGTAAACCTATGGGACAAAGCTTGCATGTGCTTCTCTTTTGAGAGAGTGAGAATTGCATTAATTCCTTTTACCTTTGTTGATTTGTTTTGCGAGAGCATGGAGTCGTTCTTGATGTGAAGTCACTTAAATTTATTTGTTGAAACATGATCTTACACTAAAAAAGAAGATAAAGTGAGCTTGAGCTTGTGTTGAGACTAGATAATCATCATTCGAAGCTTTTTAACCATGATTGAGGGTAGCATGCTATTGAGAGTAATCTTTCTATCGCATATGCATGTTAGCTCTCATTGAGTACATTTGTAGACACCCTTGTTGAGTTCATTGTGTTGTTAATTTACTTGAGGACAACAAAAAATTTAAGTTGGGGTGTTGATAAATGGTAGATTTTCACTCATTTAAGGACGGTCCATACAACTCTATAATTAGTGTTCTCAATGCCTAATCTTTTCTTTTTCTAATAGTATATTGATGATTGGAAGCTAAGAAGGAAATTGAATAAGGCAATGAAGGATGTTTGAAAGAATGATAAAAAAAATACAAAAATAAGTGTAAAGAGACATTAGCATTGACATCAAATAAAAAATTGGAATTGCTCGTCTCTTCGAAATGTTTGCAAACCTGTAAGTTATTGTTAATATCCTCTTACAATAGAATTCTAGTGACCTAAGCTGCTGCTGACCACTTTTATCCAACAATCAGGATCCATCACGTGCTTAGTCTTCATCTTTATCAACTTATTTTAAGAAATATTCTTAGTGAACCATATTCACCTCTAGTTCATGGACTGAAATACTCAATCACGAGTCACGGCCCACAATGTGGTTAAAAGTAGTGTTATTCACCTAGCTTGTGAGATCAGATCGACTACTCTACTACCATCATTCCATTGCCTAGCACGAAAGGTTGCTTAAGATAAATGATGACAAATTTCCTTGCAGTAATACTAAGAAAGTAGTAGCTAGCTGTCAAAATTTCACTCAAATAATATTGCTGAAGGTAAAAGGTTCAAGAAAATGCATCATATTTCTGATGAAAGGTTCCTATGCCGCCGCGTTTCCCGGTCCTTTTCTTTTAGTGCTTCGACCCGAAGCGATAGCTTCTAGCTAGTTCAGTGGATAAGATGGCTGCGCTCCAGCTCACTCAAGGCGGAGGAGTCAAAAGCAACTTTCGATTCAAATTAGAGAAATGTTGAGCTTTATCCGCTTCAATTCATTAAGGTATTATTATATATAGCCTTCTAAATAGTCAGAGTGGGAACTCAAAAGCAAGAACTCTTAACCATCATTCCTTAACTCTAAAGGGCGTGAATGTGATTCTAACAACTGATTGCAGAGTTGATCATTCGGACCTTTCAATTCTTCATAGCAAAGAACGAAACTTCATAGAAGTCAAAATAGGAAAAAATAAAAATGCCTAGCAACTTTTTTCTATGGATATATTGGGAGAGTTTTGGAAGTCCTAGATGAGATTAAAACCTCTTTTAGAGACCTCCAACCAATCTATCTACCACACCTCCAAAACATTCCCTGAAGTATCTCTTCACAGTTTGGCTTTCTCACTTTTGTAGACAGATAAGTGTAGTTCAAAAACACCTCTAAATCGAATGAACTTTAGGAAATAATGAAGAGTGAAAATGAAGGTGATTGTGAGCATATGGTATAGAGTACAGCCCATGATAGACCATAGAAGATAAATACTCTTCCAAACTCTCGGATAGAGTCAGAAGTTGTGGCTTATTAGTTTCAGCCTGCTTAAGGAAACCACATGTAGTAAAATGACTTGGAGAGCATATGCAATTTTATTGCTTTCGGTTTCTAACGAGGAAAGTTCTTTCTGTTATTTCAGCTTGCCCTTTATATAATTCGAAATGTTTGCAAACCTGTAAGTCATTTTAGCCAGCACGTTGATCATCTGCAACTTGGCACTGGTATTATCAGGACAGGAGAACATAAGATTTTCATGGGCTAAACTTCTGAAAGATTCTGAATAAAGACTAGAGACAGTAATATGTTTTCTGGATGGCTAATGATTTTCATGGGCTAAATTTCTTTTCCAACCCACTGAAGTAATTCGAGTGTGATATTCTTGCAATTTATCATTTATAATTCCTTGATCTGTCATAGATATTTGTCATGTTTTTTCACAAATGTAAGAAAAGACAGATGACTTATTGGGTTAATACCTCAGATGGTCACTCAACTATCCACTCCAAAACATTCCCTGAAGTATCTCTTCACAGTTTGGCTTTCTCACTTTTGTAGACAGATAAGTGTAGTTCAAAAACACCTCTAAATCGAATGAACTTTAGGAAATAATGAAGAGTGAAAATGAAGGTGATTGTGAGCATATGGTATAGAGTACAGCCCATGATAGACCATAGAAGATAAATACTCTTCCAAACTCTCGGATAGAGTCAGAAGTTGTGGCTTATTAGTTTCAGCCTGCTTAAGGAAACCACATGTAGTAAAATGACTTGGAGAGCATATGCAATTTTATTGCTTTCGGTTTCTAACGAGGAAAGTTCTTTCTGTTATTTCAGCTTGCCCTTTATATAATTCGAAATGTTTGCAAACCTGTAAGTCATTTTAGCCAGCACGTTGATCATCTGCAACTTGGCACTGGTATTATCAGGACAGGAGAACATAAGATTTTCATGGGCTAAACTTCTGAAAGATTCTGAATAAAGACTAGAGACAGTAATATGTTTTCTGGATGGCTAATGATTTTCATGGGCTAAATTTCTTTTCCAACCCACTGAAGTAATTCGAGTGTGATATTCTTGCAATTTATCATTTATAATTCCTTGATCTGTCATAGATATTTGTCATGTTTTTTCACAAATGTAAGAAAAGACAGATGACTTATTGGGTTAATACCTCAGATGGTCACTCAACTATCCAGTCTTTCCTCAGAAAGTCACTCACATGGTGACTTTTTAGTGAAAATTAAAAGCTGAGTGTCTTTCTGAGGCAAAAGTGGATAGTTGAGTGACCATCTGAGGTATTAACTCATGACTTATTCACAAAAGCATTTAGCCAAGCCAAAACAGAACAGTTCACCTGCAAAAGTAGTAGGGAGATTTTAGCAATGAGTTGAATCAGCAGGCATAAGGCTCCTTACACAAGTTGGTGGTTCTATGTCTACCAAATAAGTTTAGCATTGTACTTACTGTACATGTATTACTATACACAAAATTGTATTCACTATATATAAGCACAACAAAGAGAATGAAGATGGTAATGTAGGAACATTTCCATTTAATCTTCTGTTGGTACAACCTGCAGAGACCCATTGTTTAGATAGAGAGTAGGTGTATGGAGTATAAGTTATCTATATTTTTTTCTGTAAACAATGATGTACTTGGTATCAATATCTGAAAGTGGTGAGGGTGGAATGAAATGAAGAAACTAATAAAGAAACGATGCCAGGAAAAAGCAGAACTTACAGCCTTCTCCTAGCACGCTTAGTAGCATTCATAAGCTCTGTCAACAAAGGAAGGGGTCGAGGCACTGGCACATGCATAGACCGGTATAATTTTCTCAAACTTGGGATATAACTGTTTGACAATCCAACCGCTGACCTAAGTTGCTCGGACTCGGGTGCGGGTATCCGAGACGGATGCGAATCCGAGAGTTGGATTCGGCAAAATCCAAATTTTAAGATTCGTGGGTGCGAATCCGAGTATGGATACGGGTGCGGGGATAAGGCTAAAAAATTTCAATATTATAAAAATATAGTTATGAAGATATTCTAAATTTGAAAGATATGTTGTGATAAACTTACATGTATTTTGTAAAATTCAATCTTCCATTCTTCAAGATGAGATTACTCTTCCATTCTTCCTACAAAGACACAACAAAATAGAAACTAAACATTAAAAGCATTTACAAATTACAATAGAATAAATATAACTAAAAGAATCAATAAAAATTGAAAAGAAGAACTAACCTAGAACATGGATAGTAACTCGTCTCTTGAAACAAAGTGAAAGTAAAAATACTGCAATTATTAAAATTTAAGATATACACAAGATCATTATCCACAATTTAGATATTCATAATTACTAATCAATTTTCAATACACCAAGTAAAAGTGTAAAACATACTATTTAACAAAAATCAAGAGATTGTCTCAACTTAATCCATAACTTAAAATTAACATAACAACAAAATATTGTCAATTATCAAGTTATTTAATTAAGTTAGCTATCTCTTCCACATCTTCTACATCTTCTTCAACTTCTTCCAAATCTTCAAACTCTTCCTCAAATATCACACCTTCAATTTGAGGTTCATCTATTGAAAGCTCGGTTAGATCATTAGTTGTCTCATCAATATCAAATCGATCTCCACCTAAAATAAATTAAAAAGAATAAATATATTAGAAGATTTTATATAAAAAGAAAAAAAAACATCATTTAAACTAAATAATTGAAGAAAATAATAAAGAAAATATAGACATACCAACATCCCAATATTTGCTTGGCCCATTTATATATTTCTCTTTCTTGCGAGACAACAACCGGAGATTATAATGTACAAACACTAAATCTTCGGCTCTTGAAGTTGCTAACTTATTTCTCTTGATATTGTGAATCAAAGAATATGTACTCCAATTTCTTTCACAACAAGAGGAAGAAGCCGGTTGAGTAAGCAACTTGTAAGCTAATTGTTGCAAAAGTGGAGCCGAGACCCCATGATTTGCCCACCAAGAAAGAGAATCTTCATACATCATAGCCTCAATCACATGAGGCTCACTAAAATAGCCACTTCCGCTACAAAAGGATCCATACTCCAATGAGACTTGTTTCATTTCATTAGAATCTTTAAAGTACCTTTGAAAGCACTTGACTCTATTCAATGAAATTTCACTATCTTCATTAGGAGCTAGCTTTCGAATTCCATTCTCTCCTTGAAGCCATGATTCATGATAATATTTGGGAACCAAAGAATGTGCCATACAATGTAGAGGTGTGTTACTTTTGTTCCACCTAGCCACAAGAATATCATGAATAGTATCAAAAAAATTTGATTGACCGGAAATGAGATCTTTCCCCTCATGCTCAAAGATGACTTTCTTGACCTTCTCAATCATTGAGTCCCACATATCATAGATGAGATGTAATTTTGGACCATCAATATCGGCACTTCTTAGCATATCAACAATTGGTTCCGTAAATTTCAAGAAATAATCAATACTATCCCATTTTTCATCATTCATTATAAGGGATTTTATTTCCCGTGTTTTGGCTTCAATTCCCTTATCCCCCTTATAATTCTTCCATTCATCATCCATGACCATTTTCTCCAAAGAAGGTCACTTTACGAATTCGGGTGGTCATAATGATGTGTGAGGCAAATCTTGTTTCACCAACCTTCAACAAACACAAATCCGAATATTTTTGAAAAAGTGCATGTGCCAAGTCATGGTTCACAACAAAGTTCTTCAAATTACTCACTTCACTAAGTAACTCTAAAATCCATTTACAATTAGTAAAGTGAGGTGATTTTTCCGAAGGTTGGCACATACTTTTCAAAGCTAGATTCAAACAATGAACAACACAAGGAGTCCAAAATATATGAGGATATTTTTGCTCCACAATAGTACCGGCAAGTTTCATATTACTTGCATTATCCGTAATAACTTGAACAACATTGTTTGAACCTACATTTTCTATTGCTTCAATAAATAAGTTAGCAATATATTCACCATCTTTTACGATTCCACTAGAATTGATTGAATTTAAAAACATTGGACCTCC
>NW_006238928.1:3828734-3830769 GCF_000226075.1 Solanum tuberosum
CTACTCTATTGGAAAATGAAAAGATTTTTGGTTTTAGGAGGGAAAAGTTGGTGACAATGGAAAGATTTTTTGGACTAGTTGATGGTGATGGGATGTCATCTTTTTGATGTTACTCTACTTGGAAGACTTTTTGAGTTTTTCTTTTTTTCAAGAGGGGTGTATGTATTGTGTACATATATTTCTACTATTTTAATTTGCCCTACCAAATAATGTTACTGGGGCGGCTTTTTTGCTTGGAAGAGACAGATTTGACTGCCTACAAATGCTAAAAGATGATGTCGTCGACTGGGAGTTTTCTGCATAATCTTGAGCATTACTCTTGGCCAAAGGTGAACTAGTTCAAAACGAGAAGATGTGTCTACAGACAGGATTTCTGAAGACACATATTGCCACCAGTCCGTGCCCTTTATGTAGACATGATCCACCCATCGCACCCATAGATTATAAGCTTTTTGAGCAATGTTCCACACGTAATTTGCTACCGCAGCCTTGTTCCATATCACATATTTAGTGATTCCAGTCCTCCTTTTTTGGTCCGACACACCAAGTCCCATGCCACTAATGGAGCTCTAATTGTATTCACTTTTCCAGACCATGAAGTTTCTACATACTTCTGTTATTCCCTTCAAGACTTGTTTTGGCAACATGAACATAGAAGACCAGTAGGTTGTACATTTATGTTTCTTCACTGTTCAAAAAGAAATTCAATGGTTAAATTCAATTTGTCTTCTATATTTGAAAAGCTTCACTCAAATCCAGAAGTTGTTCAAAAAGAAATTCAAAAACTTCAGTCAATATTTAGTCAACTGATAATCTTTTGTGAGTGCCAACAACGATAACCATATAAAGTACCTCTAATATGTTTTTAAGTGAGCATATAGTATGAAAATTCTTTGTTCTATCAGTGCATAAAAGTTAAAACTCTCTTCTCAATCATCAAGGATCGGTTTTTTCTTTTTTTTAAAACGAAGTAGACTTTTATAATTGAATGTTTTGTGTGGCTTTATTTAGCCTGTAGGTCGTTAATACTAAATTCAATGTTCCATTATTTTCTTTGCTTGAACATAAAGTTTAATCAGCGCTGGGTGAAGGTTTTATTTTTGAAAGAAACAGCCAATAAGTCTGGAAAGGCAGAAGCGTCGGCTAGTCAGTCACAGACTACTTGACTTCCTTATGATGATCTATGTTGCGCGGACTCTTCATATTTGCAGGCGAACCCGTCTCGACGCGACACTGGTGCGGGTGCGGGGTGCGTGTCGGATTCGGTCAATCCGATCCGGACACTTTGACCGAAGCTGAGAAAATATTTAGGGAAGAAAAACTCAGTTTTCGGCTCCGGCGACGGAAAGAAGACAGTTGAATAAAGGCATGCTTGTGGAATAAACAATATAAATTCCAGCATATTCTAAGAGAAGGAAACCAGTTAGCGGACTATTTTGCAAACATTGCTTTAGACAAAGGAAGCTGCAGATACTCACAGTTTAAAAGCATAGAGACAAGAGGAAGGAAGATTTTAAACAGTGACAAGTTACAATGCTCATATTTAAGAATTGCACCAAACAGGGGATAAGAGGGGCAGGGAAGATACAACATCAGTTTTTTCACAAGCACAGCATATACAAGGAAAACGAGAGCACGAAGAGACTGAAGCGGTGGTTTCGCCAAGGCAGCATCAGTGCTTCAGGTGTTGGGTGGAAGGAAATAAAGTGGGAGTAAATGTTTTAGGAAACCCAAATCTAATGGGAAGTGTTTTGTAGGAAGAAAGTTTATTTAGTTATTTTAATTTTTCGTTTTGTCATTACAGACTTGGGCAATAGGCCCAAGTGAGTGTGTATTTTCTTTTTTTTCTTGAGTTATCAAATAAAAGGATCCCAAATTTAATTTTTTTTTAAAAAAGTACACAATACATATACCCTTGAAAAAAGGAAAGGTCAAAAAGTCTTCAAGTAATGTAGTGTCAGAAAAAGAAACATCCCATCAGCCATCAACTATAAAGTTTTTTCAACTGAAAATATTATATATATATATATATATA
>NW_006238928.1:3835622-3856414 GCF_000226075.1 Solanum tuberosum
GAAGATGTGGAAGAGATAGCTAACTTAATTAAATAACTTGATAATTGACAACATTTTGTTATGTTAATTTTAAGTTATGGATTAAGTTGAGACAATCTCTTGATTTTTGTTAAATAGTATGTTTTACACTTTTACTTGGTGTATTGAATATTGATTAGTAATTATGAATATCTAAATTGTGGATAATGATCTTGTGTATATCTTAAATTTTAATAATTGCAGTATTTTCACTTTCACTTTGTTTCAAGAGACAAGAGTTACTATCCATGTTCTAAGGTTAGTTCATCTTTTCAATCTTTATTGATTCTTTTAGTTATATTTATTCTATTGTAATTTGTAAATGCTTTTAATGTTTAGTTTCTATTTTGTTGTGTCTTTGTAGGAAGAATGGAAGAGTAATCTCATCTTGAAGAATGGAAGATTGAATTCTACAAATACATGTAAGTTTATCACAACATATCTTTCAAATTTAGAATATCTTCATAACTATATTTTTATAATATTGAAAAAATTTAGCCGTATCCCCGCACCCGTATCCATACTTGGATTCGCACCCACGAATCTTAAAATTTGGATTTTGCCGAATCCGACTCTCGGATTCGCATCCGTCTCGGATACCCGCACCCGAGTCCGAGCAACTTAGATGATGATTCAATGTTAATGACCTCATTCAATCTTTTTTTGAGCCTTCGCTATCGTGGGCTAGATGGATAGCTAGTAGTTATGAGCAGCAGAGATCCATTTTGGAAAGGGAAGTGAGACATATGTTGTGGGCATGCAACTTTTTCTTTGTAGGGTATGAATTCAACCATTTTCTTTTGCATCTTCCATGTGTTTCATACTTCAGTGCTTATGGAATGTGTGAGGAATCAAGTTTATATTTCAGAATTTAGGTAATTAACCTCAGCCTAGAAACCACGGTGAGATTCTTGGATTTCGTAAGTCTTTGAGATTGACGTCATCAATGAATTCAAGCTAAGTTTTTGGCTACTTATTCTCATGTCTTGCAAATTATGCCTGCTCAGATCATCATGCATTTGTTGTAGATATGTTTGCAATGATAACTGATGAATAGAGGATCGTCAGTTTATTAATGTAAAAAATCACTAAATATATTGGAAGCTAGTGTTAGAATATCAAAGGTTGGATCTATCAAGTTCAAATCTTGCATCCATTTCTGCTAATATCTGTACCTGAACATTGAATTTCTTTTTGAACAACTTCTGGATTTGACCATATGAAGTTTATACATACTTCTGTTCATGCAAAAATTTAGTGTTGTCATGTCTTTTGTATTTCAACTAGTGATGTTATCAGTTGCATTAGTTATTGTGGTTAGATCAAAGATTGAAATTTCTGCATGTTTACTTTCATTAATGCCGTCATAGGATGCTAAACATTCACTTCTCTCATTACATGTACATCAGCAAACACCGATTAGGATCAAATGAAATTTGAAGTTATGTCATTGTTTTTGCTGCATGATAGAGAAATGTAGTAAAAGGTCTAGGTTGCTATAGTTGCTTCACCATAATAGCTGCTGTACAGATACTGAAATTATTCGACTAAAGTATGATGTAGAATAATATCCTTACCATTTCTCCTTATATTGATCACCAAACAACATACCAAAGAGAGTGCAAAAATTATTGCTGCCGCAGACTTGTTGTGTACTACTGCTAACCAAAAATGATCAACTGGCATATTTCTTCTCCACATAATATTGAATTACCTAAAATGCTTTTTACTTGTAATTTTTCAGATTAGTCACACAACTTGCAATATTTTTATACTTTGGATTTCATCTATTGACACATTTCTTTTTTATTTTAGGTTATACAATCTGAAGTTCGCAAATTTCATATGTGGGTGATTTCAAAGACATTATTCGAAGAAGAGTAACAAAATTTATTTGAAGACATTATTCAATAGTTTGAACAATATAAGTTTATTTTTAAAAGTTGCGACGGTCTATTTTGGATCAATACTTTCTTTTGTTTGTCTAGATTTAAAGAGACATATTCTATTTTATGGATTAATAGTAATATATATGTTTTCACCATTAGCGAAAACTGTTGTTACTATGAGGCTCTCTTTTACGAACGTGTTTGTTGGATTTTTATATATACATGTTATCGATAAATATAATAGATATTATTAATGGAGGCTAAACAATTGCCGTTAAACGTTATGATATTTAGCGGCAATTCAATGGTAAAATTGATTGCCGTTAAAACTACTACCTTTTAGCAACTATTTATTTCGATTTATCGACTAAAACAATGGACGCTAATGGACCATAGTTAGCCGATATGAATTACCTTTAGCAGCCAACACAATTACTGCAAACAATTGACATTAAAAGTACTACCTTTTAGCGGCTATTTATTTATATTTATCGACTAAATCAATGGACACTAAAAGGAAATAGTTAGACAGTATGAATTACCTTTAGCAGCCAACATAATTGCCGCATTCAATGGCCGTAAAAGCTAATGGTTTGTAGCGGCAATTCACACTATCCTTTACCAGCATTTCCCACAATGGCCGCAAAGCCTTTGCCGACCCCAACATTGCCGGCTAAAGTTCATTGGCCGGTATAGAGTATTGTGGCAAATGTTATTGCCGCTAAAGCCATATTTTATTGCCGCTAAAGGGCCCTTTTGTAATAGTCACGCGCCCTTGAGGCAGGCTTGACACTATCTCCTTCACAATCCTCAACTCACTTGCCAACGACTCAAAAGGGCCCAAAATTGGAGGTGTAGGAGTACCATCCTCAACATGCACAGACTTAGAGGAGTTAACCTTTCTCGTCTTGGTTTTTACCATCGTGCCCTCACCACGCATCTTAAGAGGAAAGATAGGATTTTTGGGCTCCATCTAAGTGTCACCTGGAAGTACATCCTCCTCAGCCCATTTACAAAGCTCTGTGACCAGAGATGGAACAACAAGAGACAGGCTGTCATGAATTTTGAATTCTCGGAACTCATTAACAATGAAATGGCCTATATTTATCGGGACATCATTAAGTACCCAAGCCACTATTTGTGCTCGCAACTAAGGAATGTTGCTAATGTTCCCACTTGGGGAAATACAGTTTCATACAATTGACATCCATGTCCTTGCTTCTGCGGTCAAGTTTGAGACTAAAATTCTGGTATTGGTGACAGCCCATGGAAACTTTTGTGCTTGGACATAGCTTTGAAGCTAACAAAACACCCGACACACAATCCTTATTTGTGACGGACTTGATATCATGGTTAAGTAACCCATATATTTGATTGATTTCCTCAAGCCCATAGTTGACAACCTTACCCTGGATGGTGATCAACCTTGATCTCATTCCAGTCTCCTTGCGATTGGCATAAAAAATCCCTCACACATCGCTCACTTTCCCTACAAGGTTCAACAACAAGCATATCCAACTGCATGACATCAGCCTTTGGTGGAAAGTCGGAAGAATTTCCTCAACTTTGTCAAGCGATATGCCTCTCTCCGAAAGTAGCTTCTTCTTCATCAAATCAACATAATAGATCTTTTGTGCTCGGAGAGAGACAAATTGATATTTATCATATTCAACCACCACATCCTCCTCAAAATTGAGTTCGTGTGACATTCTTTACTTTGTGAAAATCTGAAAATCACAATAGCATATGTGTGTGAGAATCATGTGTTAGAAATGCTATTTCATAGGTAGAAGTCAAAGAAAATGGTTGGAACTCAATTTGAAACCAAAACAAGCATGCTGAAAATATTCATCCTGGCAGAAAACAGCCCCAGATATCGCAAAAGTGAAGCCATGTTCGCTTAAGGGAACATCGCAGAAGCGACCAGAAGGCTGCTTAAGGAGAAATCGCAAAAGCGAAGGGGTATGCTTAAAAGAAGATCGCTTTTGCAATGGGGAGTTCCTTTTTTTGAACATTCACCCCCTTAAACATGAACAACAAATTTCATTTCTAGTTTAACACAAAATTTAAATAACCATCAGTGTAACATCAACAACAACCAAACAAGCAACAAAAAACTCATTCATTTCGTCACAACAAGTTTCGATAATCATTTTTGAGTTCTTTTGGGCATTTTATCAAACACATTGTACCCAATCTATTTTCAAAAATTAGATCATGAAATGGGTTCTCAAGACATCCCCAAATACTTTAAATCAGCCAATACACCTGTATTTAACAATTTAAGCAAGGAATTCAGTTAGAGAAGTTACTACCACTAAATACCCCCAACTTACAACAAGTAAAAATCAATTATCCAAATGAAATTTACCAATTCAAGGGAGAGAAAGTTAGAGAGACATACCAGATTTTGTTTGCACAATAAAGATCAAGAGTTTAGAACAATTTTAGACATTTGAGGAGGAGAGGAAGAAATTGGACATTTATTTTAAGTTTTGTGTTGGTTTGGATTCTGTGCACTGCCTTTTGAACTCCTTAGCTTCACTTAAGCGACATTTGGGCGCTATTGCAACCTCTAATGAAACGTGGGATTCTCTTAAGCGAGTGCCCCTTTGCTTAAGTGATGTTCTCTTTTGCGAGAGGAAACCTCCTTTCTGGATTTCACTTTTGCGACTTAGAGGCCATTAGGCTTAAATATTTTTTTTTAAAAAAACTTGTTATTCGATCTAATTATTGTGAGGCTCTGAACAGTTACTAGTATTTCAGAAACAATTTAATTTGTATCCAAAGATATAGCTTTAAAATAAAAAAAGCCTCTACAATCAAGTTAGTACTATTACTGCATACAGTAAGTATGAGTATAAAACTTGATAAAGAACGCAACCCATTGCTTCAACCTTAACCAGAAATATCGGGTTTGAGTATTGGATATGGAGAAAAATTTGTTGGTAGCGCCACTCCTGAATAGGCCTTGCAGTGTGCAATTCGAATTTAGTCGGAGCTCTAATGTTGGCTCCGAAGCCAAAAAAATGAAAACTTGATAAAGATGCTAGGTTACTTTGAAAATCGTTAGATTGTGAGATAATTCGTAATTTTATTTATATGTTTTTGTTCCTTGACCAGTTGATAATGGTGAGTGCTTCAGCAAATAAGCTATCAAAATTGAAGGAAAATGCAGGAGAGTATGCTTGTTTGATAATGGAGAAATTAGATCCAGAAGATGTTGGTTACATTGAGGTATGTTCCTCTGGCTTGCAAAGTGTGTTAAAAACTAGCAACACTAATATGTGCCTTTTCCTTCAGTTATGGCAGTTGGAAACACTTCTTTTACAAAGGGACCATTACATGAGCTACAGTAGGCCTTTAAGCACAACGACCAGTGTCGACTGGAGTCCAAACATAGGAACAAGCAATGCCAACAACATGGTAAAGAAAGCAAGTCGTGCCCTCAAATGCCTTGTCTTAGACAACTGGCATAGAGGCTCGATTATCTTGCTATGGTTGCTCTCTATGATTGGACTTTTCACTTGTAAATTCATGCAGTATAGGCAAATGGAAGCATTTCAAGTAATGGGTTACTGTTTGGCTACAGCTAAAGGGGCTGCCGAGACACTCAAGTTTAACATGGCACTAATCCTTTTACCAGTTTGTCGAAACATGTTAACTAGGTTACGTTCAACAAGAGCCAGGATACTTATTCCATTTGATGACAATATCAATTTTCACAAGGTAAACACTCCATACCTCAATTTATCACTAGTATCATATATTCCTTAACTAGGCCATTCGCTTGCAGATTATTGCACATGCCATAGCTGTTGGCATAATATTTCATGCAACCGACCATTTAGCGTGTGATTTTCCCCATTTGGTTAACTCATCGCCAGAAAAATTTGCACTCGTAGCTTCTGATTTTGACAAGTTGAAGCCAAGCTACATAAGTCTTTTGACTGGTGTTGAGGGCATCACCGGTATTTCTATGGTAATTTTGATGACTATAGCCTTCATACTGGCAACACCACACTTCAGGAGGAGCGTACACAACTTGCCACCCCCTCTGAACCGATTAACAGGCTTTAATGCATTTTGGTATTCTCATGATCACCTTCTGGCATTTGTCTATATATTGCTACTACTACACGGAACATTCCTGTTCTTTGTCTACAAATGGTATCAGAAGACGGTAAGGACTATGAAGATGATTAGTACAAAGAAAGCAAGCATTAAATTGAAAAAACATTTATCCAAGATTATATGCTAACAATATATCACCAATAACTATTAATGCAGACGTGGATGTATATCTCCATTCCATTAATCCTGTACATTGCGGAGAGGACTTTGAGAACATGGCGATCAGAAGACTATGCAGTTAAGATCTTTAAGGTAAGTAAGGGCATGACACTGATAGCATTTTCATCAATTACACTTGTATTCTCGGGACAGTACAAGAAACTATTAGCTCCTAAAATGAAACTGTAAAACCACTTAAGAATATAAGGAGAGGAAGATCAAGAACAAGATACGAGGAAACGAATAAAGAATTGATTTTCGAACCTTACAGGTTTCTGTACTTCCAGGAGATGTCTTGAGCTTGATCATGTCAAAACCAGCTGGCTTCAAATACAAGAGCGGGCAGTATATATTCCTGCAGTGCCCAACAATATCCTCATTTGAATGGTAGGTATTGTTGTTTTACATGCAAGCTGATTATGTTACGAACAGGCATTGAACATATATCTCAATATTTCTCCATGCATCCATTTTCTATAACATCAGCACCAGGAGATGACTACCTCAGTGTTTATATCCGGATCGTAGGTGACTGGACAAAAGAACTTAAGAGAGTATTCACAGAGATTCCAGCATGTGTAGTTGGTCGAACAAAGTTTGAAGAACATGAAAATGTTGATCAAAGAGGGTAACTTTACTATTTCTGTCCATTGAGCAAACCTACATCGTGATTTTCTTTACAAGTTCTAAAAATGCTATCGACCATGCAGTTGTTTACCTCGATTGCTAGTTGATGGACAATAAGGAGCACCAGCACAAGACTATCAAAATTATGATGTCTTACTTCTTGTAGGACTTGGTATTGGAGCTACACCTTTTATAAGTATCCTAAAGGATCTACTGAACAATACAAGAGCACATGAAGATGTGGTAAATCTTACAATATCATTACTTCAAAGCAATACCGTTGTAAGGCTCCAAGTAAATATTTTCCGTCCATGATTCTGTTTCAGGATTCGAATACTGAGACCAGCGCATCAGATGATAGCTGGACAAGTTTTGCTTCTTCAAGCTCAACATCAAGTGTAAAAAAGAAATCAAAGGGCAAGAAGTGCACATTTTTATTGGGTTACCAGAGAACCTGGATCTTTAGACTGGTTCAAAGGAGTGATGAATGAAGTTGCAAAGATGGATCACAAAGTAGTACACACATACTTCTTGCTACATGTCCTTAATTGGAATTCTACGTTGTTCGATTTCTGTTTTAATATTATTGCCATCAACTCAGTTATGTTCCTGTATTCGGGTGATGGAACAGGGTCAGATAGAGATGCATAATTATCTAACGAGTGTTTATGAAGAAGGTGATGCTAGATCAACTCTCATCACCATGCTCCAGGCACTTAATCATGCAAAACATGGTGTTGACATCTTGTCTGGCACTAGGGTATGATCCATCACATAGACCTTCTCAAAGTGAAATATTTTTAATTCTACTGACATTAAAACTAATTCTAGTGCAGGTAAGGACACATTTTGCAAGGCCCAAATGGACTGAAGTGTTCAAGAGAATAGCATTGAAACATCCCTATTCCACAGTAGGTAAAGAATTTCTATCACAATCTCAATTATGATAATTTATTAAACACCAGCAGTTCTGACAAGTGCCCCTTCCTACATGATTTTGCTAGTTAACTTAGTCCTAATGCCTTATATGATTAATTCAGGAAAAATGAGATATCCTCATTCTAATGATAATCATCACATAGTAGAAGCTAATAAAACAACAAATGTCAAAGGTTAGAGAAAATAGTCAAATAACCCCCAACCTATTACCAGATTTCCAACTACACACTTATACTTCAAAGGGGTCCTATTACTCTCTTGGGCTATTTTAAAGTAGATTTATTTCCTCCCTGAAACGTCATTATCAAGCATGTGTCTTGTGGTGAAATACAAGTGTTGGAATGTATGCGTCCACCGATTTTGATGGGACCAGGTCCTCAACACAGTTACAATAACAAACAAAAATAAATGTTGAAAGTAAAGATTGCACACACAACTTTACGTGGAAACCTCCTTGCTCAAGGGAGTAAAACCAAGACATGTTCTCAACAGGACTTTTCGAACTGCTTCCACTAATCTTCTCCAAGCAAAAGTAAAAGCCAGTTTACAAAAAGATCCAC
Source organism: Solanum tuberosum (assembly GCF_000226075.1). Taxonomy (NCBI): domain Eukaryota; kingdom Viridiplantae; phylum Streptophyta; class Magnoliopsida; order Solanales; family Solanaceae; genus Solanum; species Solanum tuberosum. Next base: position 3,843,949 of record NW_006238928.1, read on the forward strand.
ACTAAGCAATACCTCTTATCACTTAGCTGAGCCAGTGCAGATACAACACTGCCCACTATACTAATCTTGACCGATTAATATAGACTTTTAGAGTAAGAACCTACGTTACCCTTAACCTAGTTCTTACAATGATTCAAACAAGTTTGAAACGTTTCTTTCACAAGTGAAACGAATCCTACAATATAAGAACTATTACAAGCAAGCAAAACTACAGCTAGTACAGAAAGCAATCGAAGCACTTCTATCAGGTCCCTTGCTGTTTTGAAGCTTGAAAATATCTCTCTTTGAATGAATGAAATAATTTGTATTTTTTCCTTGGATATATTTAGACATGAAAAGTTATTATCCAATGAACAAGCAACCTCGTCGCTTCTGATTGGTGGAGTACTCTGCAACTTCACCAACATTCTGACGCAGATCACTTTCCAGCTGTACAACATTTTGACCACTGGATGAGTATTTATACTCTGCAGAGGACCAGGTCCCTGCACTTGTGAGGAGATCATCAAAACATCAAGAAACATAAGCACTTATCAATTTCCCCCTTTTTGATGATGACAAACAACCTATATAGAGCCTCACGTGAGTGAACAAACATTCATTCAATATACACGACAAATTACAACTTTGTTCAGTGTACCAGTAACAACAATGTTCCCCCTTAGTATGTTCCCCTACCAACCACAGTTCCCCCTTAGTTTAGGGCCCGTATTCCACAACCAACTTTACAAAACAACACAAACACTTCCCCCTTTTGACATCATTGAAAAGGTGAAGCAGCAAACATATTCAAGTTAAATGCAAGGCAATAAAGAATCCAGGGCCTTGGGCCACACAAAACATTTGTATGTAAGCATAAAGAGAGTATTAAACCACACATGAATAGGGCAGAAACACAAATAGCATTAGGCCACAAATATTGACCACTGTAGTTAGTCAAAAAAACACAAAGCCACAAGAGTTTGGGTTACAAAAATGATCAAAACAAAAGGAATTACAAGTGAGACACATTTAGGACGGAGGAGGAGAGGGATTCAAGGTACGCATCAACATCATTAGATGCTCATTTGTGCTCTCATGGGTCTGTATCAGTTGCTTGTTGAGGGACTTAATTTCTTCACTGAGAGAGGCATTTGTCTTCAGCAACATTGTGTTTTCATCCCTCAACTGTTTGAGCACCTGCTCATGACCCTCACTGGTACCAGGTCCCCTAGAAACAACCTTCTGCAATTCAGACTTGAGCCTAGTGATTCCAACCTCCTTATCGCTCAAAATATTGGTGAGATCAGTCACCTCCCTCTTAAGAGTAGCCTGCTGCTCCAAAACATCCGCCACCTGAGATCTGCCCCTAGCCTGTCCCTCAATGCACTCACATTCTAGCACAGTAGACATAGTGAACATCTACTTGGTGGTACCAGGTACCCCTTTTCCCAATGGTACTTCAAAATGATTGAAAACAAAGTTTAGCGATACCCATAAGGAATGTTGTGTTTAGCATTCTTCCATGTCATTACCCTGTGCATGTGTTCCAGCATAAGTGCAAGGAGGTTGATTTCTTCAAGCTCATCAAGCTTTTCCATGAGAAAGAGATCGGTAGCGGATGCCAGTGTTCTCTTCTTACTCCTGGGCACCATTACTTTGTTAATGAACTCAAAAATCAACTGATACTCCCCTTTGAGAAACTTCTTAGGGAGCCCTGCACGCTTGACATCTCCTCGTTTGGTAGCAAGCTTCGAGAAATCACCAGTTGGTTTACATCTCTCAATAGTTTGAACTCCTACAACAGGCACCCCAAGAATGATTCCCAGAGTTTCTTCATCAAAGCGAATCTGCACATTCCTGACAATAGTTGTGATTCCACCACCTTCCAGTAGTTCCATTTTGTAGAAGAATTCACGCACTTCAGGTTTGTGTAAGTATGGAACTGGTGGCTCAAAAAGATGATTCCAGCCTTGAATGGTAACAACATCAACCAGATTGGCTATACCAAATTTTGTTAGAACGTCAGTGTCTGACTCTACCATTCAAAACTCTTTGTTGCTCCATTTTCTCTACCCGCTCCTCTCTAGTCAATTCCTTTTCTTCGATTTGATTTTTAACCCTGGGACTAGGTCCTTTTACGGGTTGTTTCTCTGACTGCTTTCTTCCTTTTTCTCCTTTTGCAAGAGGTTTATGCTTTTTAACCTTCACACTCTTTGCAGGAGATTTCACCCTTTTTACAGCAAATTTCTTTCCCCCTTTTTGACTTCCCTTTGATTTAATTCGTTCTTCATCAGCTTCTCTCCTCTTTTTTGCCACATACTTGGTAGTATCCTCAGATTCAGTCTCACTGTTCTCAATAGATAGGGGAGTAGAGGCAGGTTGTTCAGGTTTAACCCCTTCTCTTCTCCTCTTCCTAGTTCTTTCAGTTTGGGCTTTGCTTGCCGCAATAGCACTCCCCATAACCTTTTGTGTTTCACTTCTTGTAATATACTTCCTTTTGTCCCCTTTAGAGTGAGATAGTACCAACTTTCCCTTCCCTTTTCTGTGTCGCTCCTTTTCTCGTTCACCAGATTTATCAATAATGTCAATCTCAGACGTACCTTTAACTGTTTCCAACTCAGGAACATTTACTTGAGAATGGTTTCCTCCTCGCATTCCTCTTGAGCGCCATCTTAATGGGATCTCTTCTTCTTCCTTATCGCTCCCAACATCAGAGGATTTTGGTGTTTGGTCAAAGATAGGTTCACTTCTGTGAGGGACCTGATCCGGTGACTCCAGTTCATGCTCCAGAATGGTAGGTTGAACATCACCTCTTAATGAGGCTAAGCTTTGAACGGCCACCAGTTCAGCCTCAGCAGTTGGGATACATGATTCAGGACCTTTCCCTTCAGGTAAGTCCCCTTCAAACAATCTCTCAGATATGGTAGACGACACTGCCATGGAACCAACGTCAATTTCTTCCATAGGAAGATCCACATTAGGTTTTGCCACAGATTGTGCCTCTGAATTTGGGGATTTGTCACCAGATAGAACCAGAGTGGGGGAGCAAACCAAAACATTCCCGGAGTGAAGAACAAGGGAGACCAAGATGTCGGTCGGTGGAGTGATGGATTCATCCATTTCACCAACACCACAGACTGGGGTAGATGGAGACTCTTCAGGGGGAGGAACGAAGAATTTGAATGAACTAGGGTTTTCAACTTCTTGGGAGATGGTTTTTTTGAAGAAGACTCAGAGATAGGCATTTTGAAGAGAAGAGGGAAACATAATTTGGAGAGAAATTTAGAGATTTTTAGAAGAAGGTTTATGATTTTTGATTTTGATGAGAAGAGGGAAACAAAATAGTAACTCACCAAGAGAATTTTAAAGTGAAAAGGTATCGGGTCCCAATAGAGGCGACCTTTGGTAGTAAAAGCGACAAGACATTTTGAAACTGACGCGGTGAATGGGCGAGTGACACGTGGAAGTGATGTTGAGTGTAGTACAAGTGATACTAACCTCATGAGGACCAGGTCCTCCTTTCAGTTTGTAACTTTGCATGTGTGATTAAACCATCCCTTCAGCTAGACACATCAAGAGTGTATACCTGCATTAAGGTACCTGAAGTGAATTCTTTTATGACAAACATTAAAACAAGTATAGATACCTACCCTCCTTAACATAATCAATAAGAAGGATTTTTGTGCAAATTTTGTCAAGGAGTCAGGTAATTTTGTGCATCTCTAGCCTCATCCTGTTTTTGATGAAGAATTCTTTACTTAATGGCTTTGTAAAGGTGTCGGTCAGCTGATCTTCAGTTTTGTAGAACCTCATCACCACATTCTGCTTTTCAACATTGTCCCTCAAAAAGTGATGCCTCACATCTATATGCTTTGTCCTCTTATGCTGGACAAGATTCTTGGCAATATTCATGGCACTGGTGTTATCACAGATGAGAGGAATGGTGTCTGAAAGTACACCAAAGTCCTCCAAGTGTTGCTTGATCCACAATAGTTGTGCATAGCACGATGCATCAGCCATATACTCTGCCTCTAGAGTAGACAATGCCATGGAATTCTGCTTCTTTGTTCCCCATGTAATCAAAGCTGATCCAAGGAAGTGTGCCATGCCTGATGTGCTTTTTCGATCAACCAGAAAACCTGCATAATCAACATCAGCATAACCTATAAGATCAAAAGAGCCACCAGTAGGGTAGAAGAGGACCAGGTCTTGAGTTCCTTTCAAGTATCTCAGGATGCGTTTGGTTGCCTTCAGGTGAGACTCCTTTGGTGCTGCTTGAAACCTTGCACATATCCCTACGCTGAATACAATGTTTGGCCTGCTTGCAATGAGGTATAGGAGTGATCCTATGATTCCCCTGTACATGGTTTGATTTACCTCCACACCATATTCATTTAAATCAAATTTCACACTTGTGCTCATTGGAGTATCCAGCACCTTTGCTTCAAGCAGATTGAATTTCTTGAGCAGCTCTTTGATGTACTTCTCTTGGCATATTGAAGTGCCTTGAGAGGATTGTTTAATCTGCAAGCCTAGAAAGAACGTGAGTTCCCCCATCATGCTCATTTCGAACTCACTACTCATCAAATCAGCAACTCTTTGCAAAGTGAGTCTGAAGTGGCTCCAAATATGATATCATCCACATATACCTGCACAATTAACAATTCCTTACCTCTGGATTTTAAGAACAAGGTATTATCAATTTTACCTCTCTTGAACCCATTGGTGAGAAGAAACTTGGACAAGCATTCATACCAAGCTCTAGGAGCCTGTTTTAACCCATACAAAGCCTTGTCCAATTTCAGCACATGATTGGGCAGGTCTGCATCTTCAAAGCCTGGAGGCTTCTTGACAAATACTTCTTCCTTAAGGTTCCCATTCAAGAAAGCACTCTTGATATCCATTTGAAATAGTTTGAATTCCATATGAGCGGCAACTGCTATCAAGATTCTGATGGCTTCCATTCTGGCTACAGGAGCAAAGATCTCATCATTATCAATTCCCTCTTCTTGGTTGTAACCCTGTACCACTAGTTTTGACTTATTTCTAGTAATGATCCCATGCTCATCAAGTTTGTTTCTGAAGACCCATCTAGTTCCAATAATGGTTCTGTCCAGTGGTTTGGGGACCAAGTGCCACACCTTGCTTCTCTCAAACTGATGAAGCTCCTCCTGCATTGAAGTTACCCAGTATACATCCTTCAAAGCTTCCTTCATGTTCTTGGGTTCAATGGATGATATTATTCATCCTTGCCATTATTACTTCTGGCATCAGACTTGCCTAGATCATCCTTGCCATTATTCATAACAAAGCATTTACACCTAAATGGTCTAAGATGTGCAATTGAAGGTTTTTTGTTATTTAATAGCTCATAAGGTGTTTTCTTGATGATAGATCTGATAAGACACCTGTTTGTCACATAGCATGCTGTATTAACCGCTTCAGCCCAAAAATTCATTACAAGTCCTGAATCGATCAGCATAGTTCTAGCAATCTCCACCAGAGTTCTATTCTTTCTTTCAACCACTCCATTTTGCTGAGGATTTCTTGGTGCTGAGAAGTTGTGATTGATTCCATTTTCTGCACAAAATCCTTCAAGTAGCGAGTTTTCAAACTCCGTACCATGATCAGATCTGATACTGGCTATCTTCAATTGGATGGCTTTGGCAAATGTGATCAGTTGTCCAGCTGTCTCATCTTTCGTTCGCAGAAACATATTCCAAGTGAACCTAGAAAAATCATCAACAATGACAAGAATATATTTCTTACCTCCTCTGCTTTGGATTCTGATAGGTCCACATAAGTCCATGTGGAGCAGCTCTAGAGGTCTCGTTGTACTGACTCCCTTCTTGGCTTTGAATGATGACTTAGTTTGTTTCCCTTTAGCACAGGCATCACAGACTTTGTCATTCGAAAACTTTAGTGTTGGCAATCCGTGGACCAGGTCCCCTGTAACAAGTTTGTTCAGCATCGAAGTACTCACATGACCCAATCGCCGATGCCATAGATCTGCATCATAAGCTTGAGCACTTAAACAGGACAGATCATCTCCCTCAATGGAATCCAGATCTGTAACATACATATTTTTAACTCTAGTAGCAGACATGACAACCCTTTTGGTAATGCGATTTGTAACCAAACATTTATCAGCCACGAACTTGACTTCATTTCCTCTATCACAGATTTGTGAAATGCTCAAAAGATTGTATTTTAAACCCTCCACATAGTGTACATTATTTATCGAATTATCAGCAGATCTCTCTATCCTGCCAATACCAAGGATAAAGCCTTTTTTTCCACCACCAAATGACTCACCACCACCTTGGTGTGCTTTCAAAGAGAGGAAGTTTGAAGTGTCTCCAGTCATGTGCCTTGAGCATCCACTGTCCATGTACCAACACCGACTCCTTCATCTTTTCTGCATAAGAATCACTTGTTAGATTTAGGAACCCACTTCAAACGGAGTTCCCAATAACTATCAAAAGGCTTGATAAGAAACTTTCTTGTCCAGGGAGGCAAGGTGTTCTTACTGAAACAATAAAGGGGACCAGGTCCATTGTGTCCCTTTTTAACATCATTTTCAGATCTAACAAATTTCACATGCCTTTCATTAGCTTCTTTTCTCAGACTCTCACATTTCTCTTTAAAATGACCATTTTGACCACAGTGAGTGCACAAAAGGTTGTCAGATACAAACACATATTTTCTATGAGGATTATAAGGGGGTTATATTGGTCTGAGTCCCAACCCTCTCTTTCTATTGAAACTCTGATTAGACAAATTAGAGAGTATCTTAGAGGAGTCAGTCCATTTTAAAGAATGGTTTAACTCCTTCTTGACCTTACTCAGATCCTTTCTCAGTTGTGAATTAGTTTCAAGGGAAGCAACTAGCTTAGCCTCAGAAATTTTTAGCTTTTCTTCCAGTTCTTCCTAAAAAATGCTAAGCTTTCTCTTTCCACCTACTGAGGTACCAGGGTCCTCCTCAGGTGTTATGTTGCTGGTTTCTAGGGTACCTATCCTTAGACTCATTTCAGAAACTTGAGACAAGAGAGCAGAGTTCTCATCCTCACACAAACTTAATTTTTTATTCAACATTAAGTTTTCAGTAGTTCGTTCATCAACAGAGTCAATAAGCAGGGCAGCAAGTTTCCTCAAGTTTTCAACAAGCATTGTATCTCGATCATCCTTAAGATCAAAGAGAGTTACCTCGTCTGAATCCTCTTCATCATCAAATTTTTCTATCAGGGAGAAAATGGAGTTGAAAACGCTTTCATCATCTTCAATAGCCATCATTGAAACATCCTCATGCCTTTCTGCATCTTCTTCTGATTCACTTGAAGTTTTCAGTAGTTCGTTCATCAACAGAGTCAATAAGCAGGGCAACAAGTTTCCTCAAGTTTTCAACAAGCATTGTATCTAGATCATCCTTAAGATCAAAGAGAATTACCTCGTCTGAATCCTCTTCATCATCAGATTTTGCTATCAGGGAGAAAATGGAGTTGAAAACGCTTTCATCATCTTCAATAGCAATCATTGAAACATCCTCATGCCTTTCTGCATCTTCTTCTGATTCACTTGAATCATTTCCCCAAACAACAAAGGCTTTTCTCACCAACTAATCAGCATGTGCCTTCCTTCGAACATGGTCTAGGACCAGGTCCATCTTGCGAGGTCTGGTGTCATGAGTTTCCTGCTTTTGATTGGGGCAGTCCCTCATGAAATTACCAGGCTTGCGATATTTATGGCAAAGATCATTTGCAGTAGCAGTTCTGCTAGAAGGGGTTTTCTTTTGGAAGCCTCCATGCTTTTTTAAGATCTTTTGAAATCTTCTAGTGACATACGTCATCTCATCCTCCTCTTCAGTAACCTCACTTTGAGATGTTTTCAAAGCAATAAACTTCTCCTTCTTTCCTTCCTTCATAGTCGTCCCCTGTTTCTTGTTCATCTCGTAGGTCTGATGATTCCCAATCAGTTCATCCATGAGAAGAGTAATTAAATCTTTGGCTTCTGTTATGGCATCCACCTTGCTTTCCCAAGATTTAGGAAGCACTTTGAGGATCTTGCGAATTTGCTTGCTGACAGGAATAGGCTCACCCAGGCCTCTCAGCTCATTGGTGATAAAGGTGAATCTTGAGTTCATCTCAAAGATGGTTTCCCCTTCCTTCATAATGAAATTTTCGTACTGAGTGGTGAGCATATGAACCTTAGACTCTTTCACTCGCTGGGTTCCTTCATGGGCTGTTTGAAGACAATGCCATATCTCTTTGGCAGTCTCACAAGCATAAATTCTGTTGTATTCGTCTGCTCCAATTCCACACACACACCAGAATCTTCTTTGCTTTGTAGTTCTTTTCTATCTTCTTCCTATTTGCTTCATTGTACTCTTTTCTAGTTTTGACAGCAGTAGTGGTGAGCTCTCCATCCTTTACCTCCTTTGTAGGAATATACGGTCCATCAAGAATAATGTCCCACAACTCCGTATCCTCAGCGTTGATGTAGTCGTGCATTCAATTTTTCCACCATCTATAGTATTGACCATTAAAGCAAGGTCGCCTGGTAGAAGACTGACCTTTCTCCATATTGGGTGGGGCAGCCATTCCTTCTGGATCTTTTCTTTTCTAGGTGTTAACCAAATTGAAAAGTCAAGCTCTGATACCACTTGTTAGAATGTATGCGTCCACCGATTTTGATGGGACCAGGTCCTCAACACAGTTATAATAACAAACAAAAATAAATGTTGAAAGTAAAGATTGCACAAACAACTTTACGTGGAAACCTCCTTACTCAAGGGAGTAAAACCACAACCTGTTCTCAACAGGACTTTTTGAACTACTTCCACTAATCTTCTCCAAGCAAAAGTAAAAGTCAGTTTACAAAAAGATCCACACTAAGCAATACCTCTTATCACTTAGCTGAGCCAGTGCAGATACAACACTGCCCACTATACTAATCCTGACCGATTAATATAGACTTTTAGAGTAAGAACCTATGTTACCCTTAACCTAGTTCTTACAATGATTCAAACAAGTTGAAACGTTTTTTTCACAAGTGAAACGAATCCTACAATATAAGAACTATTACAAGCAAGCAAAACTACAGCTAGTACAGAAAGCAATCGAAGCACTTCTATCAGGTCTCTTGCTGTTTTGAAGCTTGAAAGTATCTCTCTTTGAATGAATGAGATAATTTGTATTTTTTCCTTGGATATATTTAGACATGAAAGTTATTATCCAATGAATAAGAAACCTCGTCGCTTCTGATTGGTGGAGTACTCTGCAGCTTCACCAACATTCTGACGCAGATAGCTTTCCAGCTGTACAACAGTTTGACCACTGGACGAGTATTTATACTCTGCAGAGGATTAGGTCCCTGCACTTGTGAGGAGATCATCAAAACATCAAGAAACATAAGCACTTATCAACAAGCATGTAACACGTGTATTTCACCATTTAATAATATTTTTTTTAAAAAAAGTCTCCTCATTCCTCCTCCTTTCTTCTTCAATTATTTCTTCGACCCTAACTATAATAAACATCACTTTTAACCTCAATAAATTTCTATATCTCTAACAATTTATAAGGACGGAAATTTGGTCAGGTTTTCATCCACTCCGAATCTCTAGAGCCTAGAAGATAACGACCTTAATCAAATCTTTCATTCGACCAATTCAACAATCTTTTCATATTTTTTTACATTTTGTTTGATTTATTCATTAGAAAATTCCAAATACACATTGAATGGGTTATGATGAGATCAGATTTAACCTCCGACTATTCCGTCATCGACTCAGAACCATTGTGGATGAGCAAATCAATTTGAGACCAATTTGTAACATCAATTTGAGAAATCACTCTCTCTTCCCCATTCTTTCTCCCTCTAAAATGTTCATGATTAAATCATAATTTGAGTTTTTAATTTTAATTCTTCATGGGTTTTAGGATAACATGTAGGAACCTTCTTTAAAAAAGTAGAAAAAATTGTTTTGTTTCAGTTCCTTCGAATAAATTTGATTTTTGAAAAAAAAATATAATTACTTCACTTTGACTTTGTTACTCTTGAGTCTATGACTTTAAAAAAAAAATGTAATGTGTATATTTTTTTAGCAATAAATTTAATTTGTTATAGATGTTCAAAATAAGTCTTTATAAAAAATATTTATTCATAAAATGCATTAATTGTTGATAATTTTTATAACAAACATCCATTGATGAAGCTTCAACAATAATAATAGTGAAGAAGGTATAGTTGTATAGATAAATAGGAAGAAAGAAAGACGACAAAGAAAAATATAAAAAGAGAAAAAAACAGAAATAAAAAAAAGAAAAAGCAACGTATTTTCTCAAAGAGAGTGAAATACACTCTCTATGCCAACTCAACACTTAAGAGGTAATTTATTCCATTTTAAAGTAGTCCAAGGGGTAATAGAACTCCCGTGAATTGTTAGTGTGTAAGTGAAAATCCGGTAATAGGTTGGGGGTCATTTGGCCATTTTCTCTCAAAAGTTATATACAAGCTTGAAGAAGAATCTAAAAATGCAGCAATATTGCTATATCCAAAGAACAACATGGTCGTTGATTAGATAAAACAGAGTGGACCTAAAGGCATAGATCAGTTATTACAGAAGTCATGAATAGTAAACTCTTCATAGTTCATGAAATATTCAAACAATTAAGGCCGTTTGGTTACTGTATAAGAGTCCATTTTATTCATGTATTAAAAGTTGTATTAGTTTCACTATGTTTGGTAGAAGTTTTTAATAGGTAGAAAAGTCAACAGAACTTATACCTTTGGTTGGTAGGATTTTAAAAGCAGTATAAAATTATTCATATATTAATTTTATACGGTGTTTGGTTACGTTCTTTGTAGTCCTACATAATTAATACCAACACAATTTATGAGGGAATCTATGTATACGTTATGCGGGGTAAAATGTGGAATAAGTTAAGCGGGTATTAGTTATACATGTATTAAAATAGTAAATTACATAGTTACCCCTATTAATTTTTTTTATTGAGAACTTAACTGTACTGCATTCTAAATTTTTTTTCTTTTTTCTTTTTAACACAAGATCAACTTTTCTTTTTGTTTACATTTGGATTCCAGAAATATTTTATTAATATTACAATTTGGGTGGTATATATTTTGTCGGCACATATGTTAATCATATTCTAATTCATATATTTGGTATATTAAAATTGTATAAACAATATGTAAAATATATTTATAGAATATTTACTATAATAACGTATTGTAATCTCTAAATAATCAAATAATACCTACATCACTAATATCCGCAAAACTAAATCCAACGTAACTAAACCCTGCATAATTAATACCTGCACAACTAAATTCTGCATAACTAAAACCTGCATAACTAATACATGCATAACTACTACTTGCATAACTAAACCCTACACAACTAATACTTACATAACTAATACCTGCATAACTAATACCTGCATAACTCTAACCAGTAACCAAACGTCCCCTTAGATCAACTAACACCAGAAAGTATTTATCTTATTGAAGCATTTACAAGGTAGAGCATCTAACCGGGCATTTCCCAATTAACATTGAATATTAAAAAAGAAAGAGACACTATATATAACAGAATTTTTTAAAAAGAAAAGTGCAAAATGAAACTGGACACTGACAAATTAAACTAATATGCAGGAGTCTTCTACCGTGGGATGCCTGTCTTGGCAAAGGAGTTAAAGAAGGTATCACAAGAATTAACTTACAAGACATCCACACGTTTCGAGTTCCACAAGGAGTTCTTCTAATATTAGCAATTTTCACTAATAATATTTAAGTGAATTTTTCTTTTATATTTTTTGATTATTATTTATGTGATGCATGTACATGTATCTTTCAATTCAAAAATGTAAATGTATGTATCATACAAGATACTATATATGCTGAAAGAGAGTTTTCTCACTAGAAAATTGTAAATGTTCATCAAAGCAATCATTTTACAGAAATACATAAAACATATTATTGTACCATAATGCACATCTTGTGTTATCTTTTTTTGTGATGATGGTGTGATATACCGTGAGTTTACGGTATTTCTAATACGTTTCACTTACTAGTTGTATGTGTCTAAGGCCTTTTTATATTGGTTTTTATGTGTTTTTACCATGTTTTGCAGGAAAGACGTTCAGGTGCGGTTGTGTAGAGACAGCTGAAGGAATTGCAGAAAAAGGGCATCCACGGAGGTGATCTACGGACCGTAGATCCATCCACGGTCCGTAGGCTATGACCGTAGATCAGCAGGCATGATAGTGAGGATAAATCAGGGAAATCTGACTAAGTGTGGAAGCACGACGCCCATTGACGGTCCGTAGACTGATCTACGGACCGTACTGTTGATCCGTAGAGTGATACTGCAAGGGTTCCAGTACCTGATTTTTGAAGATTCTAAGTATGGAGCTACGGAGGGGATTGACGGACCGTAGGTCGACCTACGGTCCGTCAATCCCCT
>NW_006238928.1:3856492-3856739 GCF_000226075.1 Solanum tuberosum
TTAGACACTATTATTCTATTTTTACTTTGTAACTTTGGAGATTAGGTTGCAACTTTAGCAATTATTGATTTCCCAAGTTCAGTTTGAAGATTTTGGCTTTGCAATTCAAGTTAAATTTCTGGGTTTGTTATTCTCTTTACGTACGTTCATGATTTCTTTATCGACAATTATGAATTGTATTCTTGCCGGTATGAGTAACTAAATCCATAACTAGGGTTGTGGGAACCATGATCGATTAATAAAGTAA
>NW_006238928.1:3857388-3857959 GCF_000226075.1 Solanum tuberosum
GGAAGTACTTTGGTTAATTGAATATAATTGTTGGTTAAAGTAAAGTCTAAACCATTTTCCTCGTGGGATCGATCTCAACCTACAAGTTGGGTTCTTTACTTGATAACGACGCTTATACTTTTTTAGGGAGGTTTAATTTGGGCGTATCAAATTTTGGCGCCGCTGCTGGGGAATCTGGCTTTTAGATTAACTTTTATCTACATTATTGAACATTAGTCAAATATTTCATAATTTTTACTTTTTCTCTTTGTATTTTGTCTGTCTCAGGTTCCGACTTTAGTGTATGCCAAGTACACGGAGCCAAGGCGAACCACTTACTCCGTACGATCCGGAATTGGACAGAACTTTGCAAAGAATGAACAATCAAGGACTTCGAGTTAATCCTATCGGAGGAAATCTAGATGAAGCAATTGAGTTACAACAGCCAAGAGTAGTTGGTGGAGAAAACCGGGGTCTAGCTGAAAAATCAATTGGGAGATGCAGTGAGAGTGCATGGTCCACCAGGCCTACAACAACATGACCACTATCGAGGCAACTTCGATATAGCAGACTCTGATGGACCCATTGTCCT
>NW_006238928.1:3858059-3858194 GCF_000226075.1 Solanum tuberosum
ATAAATCAGGGAAATCTGACTAAGTGTGGAAGCACGATGCCTATTGACGGTTCGTAGACTGATCTACGAACCGTACAGTTGATCCGTAGAGTGATACTGCGAGGGTTCCAGTACCTGATTTTTGAAGATTCTAAG
>NW_006238928.1:3859085-3891585 GCF_000226075.1 Solanum tuberosum
CTATTTGTTTTACACAAACACAACCCCCCTTTTATTATCTGTTTCTGGAAATAACTTGACTAATTGAATATAATTGTTAGTTAAAGTAAAGTCTAAACCATTTTCCTCGTGGGATCGATCCCAACCTACAAGTTGGGTTCTTTACTTGATAACGATCGCTTATACTTCTGTAAGGAGGTGTAATTTGAGCATATCATGGTGTCCGGACCAGCATGCGCACTTTGACTATTCACTAGCTACCTGTTACGGCCTACGTACCTCCCGCCAACCTAGCAAGGAAGATTTAGGCAAATGAGACGAAATCATTTGTTCCCTCTGCCCCAATTTATGTAACGAAATCACCTGTTTCATCAGTCCAAATTTATGCAACACTCTTTCCTTTTAACTCCGTCACAAAAATCATGACCCATTTCTATATGTAGTACTCCCTCTAGTTCATATTAAGTGAATTGTTGAGACTTTGTTTTCATATTTATTCTTCATGTAATGAGGTTCTTAACTACTTTACGTATTATAGTACAACAGTTTGGGAATAACCAAAAGGGTTGTTGACACCCAATTTTCACCGACCAATAACCCCTTCGGAAGTGCTATTCGATTAAATACTTATTTTTAAAATATATTTCATGTTTAAAATTTTAATTAATTTTATCTAAATAAAAATATATCTATTTCAAAAAATTATTAAGTTATTATAATAGTTAAACTCAAAATAATTATTTTACTCAAATGTTTTTAAATTTAAGTGATTTTAATATTTTAATATAGGTAGTATTTTAATTGGATAGCATATCCTTAAATTTCCTCTAAATTATTTAAATTTTAGCCTATTTTGTTCTAAATCCTTTCATTTCTAGCCACCCAATTCCAATTTATTTCACTTGTAGCCATTATTAATTTCAATTGTGGCCCATTCTTATTCCATTTTCAATTATAACCAATTCATTAAAATTTCAGATTTCAACCCAACCCCATCTGTTAATCCTGACCGTCGATCTCATATCTTTTAATCTTAACCTCTCATCTCAATCTAAATCAATGGACCGGTTCTATCAAACTTTTATATCCTAAAAAAAGACCAAAACCCTACAATTTTTCCCATTCATTCTCCCTCTCTTTTCCAAAGCGTCACTCCTCCTCTCTCTTTTTCCCCAGATCGCCGCCTCTCTCTCTCAATTCCACCGGCTATGGCGAACCTCCGGCGTGAACTAGATGAGGGGTCGCTCTCCTCTCCTCTCCGCCTCTCGCTCCTCCGCCTTCTCTGTTCTCCTCTCTTCTCGCTGCCATGACAACAACGACAACAGCTCCGGCGAAAGCCGCCGGTAGAAACTAGCAGTCAGGCGAGCCAGCAACTCCAAACGGCAAGAACAGCCAGTCTCAGGCGACTAGCAGCTTAGCGAGAGCAACCAACAATGGCGACCTCCGACGAGGACAAGCCACACGGACAGCAGCAGCCAGGCGACCTCCTTCCTCTCGCCTGTTCATCATCCGGCAACCACCAGCGGAGGCGAGCAGCCGCGAAACTCTAGCAGCCTGACAGAAATTGTGGGCTCCGACACGCAGACGACAAGAACGTTAAAGCTCCGGCCAGCAGCTATGAGAACAATTATACAAGCTAAAAGCTCCGATAATTTCCCAAATTTTAGATAAATATCCGTCCAGGTTCGTTCACGTTCTGACTAAAATCTCATTTCATTAAAGTTCTTAGTTTTGACTGGTTTTTACATGCTAGGCTTGTTCTTTATGAAAAATCAATAATGCTTAGGCAAATTTCATCTTGAACATGAGTTGAGATATTTCTAATAGTTTGAAGCAATTCTTTATGATTTTTCGAATTTGTACCTCATTAAAAATGCCATTTTTGTGCCCTTTAATTCAAGTCAAATATTTTACTAAGAAGATAGCCTTACTCTTGCTTGCTTGATGATGCTGTAATCTTTCCAATATCTGACCTTAATTGCTACTTGTAACCCCCTACATAAATTGCATGAGATGCGGCCGGGACCCACCTTTGTGGACCTAGAGGGATGCTTAACACATTTTCCTTGAGGAAATTTGAACCCTTACCCGATCTCTGGTTTGTTGACCTTTAAGTTAGATTTAGTTAGGCTAGATAGAGTGCCCTAACGCGCCTTAATTCGTTCGGTGGTGACTCTTCATTTCATTCAAACCTAAAAGAGTTGTTAGGTCGTCCAACGAAACCCGTTTTGTGAAAAATGGGGCGCGACATAATGACAACTCTGCTGGGGATAACTAGGTTCTTACCATTACGTGTTTCATGTCTTATGTGGGGTTTATTCGCTTTTTTGTATTTTTCTTGTTGTTGTGCTATTTCCATGTCTAATTTGTTATTTTCTTTCCTTTTATTGTTATTCCATGTCTAAATTACATATTCGCTTACTTTCATGCTTAATCCTTTCCCATTTCCCTTATTTGTTATGTCCATGTTTAATCTCTATTTCCTTCCCTTATTTGCTTAATTCCTTTATGTGTTTGCATGCTTATTTC
This sequence comes from Solanum tuberosum, assembly GCF_000226075.1. NCBI lineage: Eukaryota > Viridiplantae > Streptophyta > Magnoliopsida > Solanales > Solanaceae > Solanum > Solanum tuberosum. Next base: position 3,861,594 of record NW_006238928.1, read on the forward strand.
TGTATTTATTTATTTACTGCTTTCTATAACTGTTTATTTGTTACTGCTTTCCATCTACATGCTAAGTTTTTATTTCTTTGATAAACTGGCATTCCGCTCATACTTCCTCCAATTGGGACCCTCTTCCTTTTTTTAATATATTTTTCTCGTGATGGTGTGTAACTTTGCACATCTCATAAATACTCCAATTCTCTTCAAATACCCTTTATTAGAGAGATGGCTGAGGCATGATAGATGCGGATAGTTTTACTACTGTAGAACCACGTGCCTTCTCACATAGAACTTCTTCAAGTCCGTGTCGAACCAATTCCTAGAGATCTCAATTAGATCATACATGCTGCATATACTTTAGGTGGTTTGATCATTGGTGTCAATTCACGCTATTAGCTGCCACCCTGTCATTTAAAGGACCCCAACACCCTTTAGACAAATTGCATATTATGTGTCAATGTGATCATAATAATTAAATCAAGCCAAATTATGTCAAACGGAGTTAAGAATTTTCTTTGACTCTAAATTTGGCTTGAATCAATTATGCGACCTTTATTTTTCTCTTTCAGTTATTTGTCCCACTCTGAGAGTATTGTGTCACTCATTTGAGATTATAATTTTGGCTTGTTATGTGCTACCTCATGCTTGTGTTTGATTTACTTTGCTTAAGGGTTGTCTAGTATTTGGAATTTAGCTCAACTAAGAATCTGCAATATGACAAATATATTTAACATTCGAAAAAATTCCAATCACCCTTCTTCTCATCCAACACAAAACACCTTTTGGACTATCTCTCCTCATTCTGTTCCTGCTCACACCATCTCTCAACAAATATCTCTGACACACATCAATTCTTATGTTTTGCGAAGTGAGAGAATACATGACAAAATGGAGAAGTCTAAGCTAGATGCACTACAACAAAAAATACATTACTTAGAGGAGAAGGTGAATGTAAGACTAGACTCAAAACCTGCTCATGACATGAGGTATGAGAAATTATGTCTGCACCCAAGAATTGAATTGCCATCAGGATTTAAAATTCTGAAAATCATCATGTTCGACGGGCATGGAGACCCAATTGCACATCTCAAGGATTTCTGCAGCAGATTAGTTGGCTTAGAAAATAACGAACCTCTCTTGATGAGACTGTTTATTCAAAGTTTATCAGGAATAGCCTTCACCTTGTACATCAAGCAAGAATTTGACAAATGGCTCGCATGAGCAGATATGACTCAAGACTTTGTAGATCAATACAAGCTTAACACTAAGATTGATCCTACAATGTTGGATTTTCTCAAAGTAAAGAAATCGATTCATGAATCGTTTGAGGAATATGTTATACAATGGAGAATGGAAGCTTCCAAGATACGCCATTCACCGCATGAAGATGAGTTGGTCCAAACTCTCATGAGATCACTTGATGGTATTTACTACAAAACCCTGTTCTTTGTGGGTATTCAGATTTTCGACAGTCCTATTCAAATTGGAAAACAATTAGAATATGGCATTCAGTTTGGAAGAATTGTTGATGCACAAACTCCTCTTCAAGTCCTAAAAACTTCATTAGATGAATGGAACAAGGATGCATCAACCTCTATACCTCTGAAACGAAGCAATCAGAATACTGAGCAAGTTCATGCTATCTTTGATTCATGTGACATGCGTTTCAAGCCTTACAATCCACGAGTATCTCAACTTAAGGTAAGGAAGCCTCGTACCTTTACTCCCTTAATGATAACTTTGACTAGCATTTTTCAAAGATTATGGGCTAAAGGACTTTTGAAACCAAGAGAAGGATGGATCTTTAAGCACTCTTCTTCAACTTTGGATCTATTCGAGAACTGTGTGTATCATTCAAATATTCAAGGTCATGACACCGAGGAATGTCCAACATTGAAAAATAAGATCCAGAATATGATTGAAAAAGGAAATATTATAATGCAACAAGGACCGCTAAACAACAATTGCAATCCTTCTACAACGAATGCATTCATCATTCAAGGAGATCCTATAGAGATATATTCGAGGCCATTGACACGGAAGCACAAATCGCATCAAAGAAATTGAGGAGCTAGGACAAGACTTTTATGAGCAAAGTGTCTCTATTGTTCTTAGATCTTATGCCGAAAGTTTTTTTTTTATTCTGTTCATTTCTTTCTTGTACTCATGAACTATAGTTGGCCTGATTTCCTTTTTGGATACGTAGGCAACCCTTTGTTGGGTCCGGTCTCTATCAAATAAATTTCTCTTCTTTCCCATGGTCATTCAAAACATTCTTTCCCAAATTCAAATCTAGGCTAATTGGTCCGACCTTTAGCATAATTGTCGTTCAGAAGCTCGCAAGACAATCACTTTTCTGAACTAATAATCTTATTCGAGTGAAGCAGGATCACAAAATCCCCCACTAATGAAACTGGGGCAGAATATTTTAGGGAACCTCAAAAATTTCATGACAATATTTAATAAAGTGAGTATATATCTTATACTCTAAACTGGGGCAGAAATTTTTGAGAAATCCTCAAAAATTTCATCACAATAGAGTGCAATTCTGAAATCAAAGCAAGCACATGTATGACCTAATCTTTCTTTTCCAATTTACGATTTTTCGCTGGATGTAGGAATAGATTTGACATAAGGAGCTACTATTTTAATCAAGCTACCGTTTGACTATTTCGAAGATGCTATTATCAACTTGCTATTGTGACCTACAGAATATTCACAGGCTCGTCTGCCTTACAATACGACCTTAGGCTCTCCCGTCTTACAGTAGGACATCAGGCTCGTCTGCCTTACAATATGACATTTAGGTTCGTCCGTCTTACAATAGGACATCAGGCTCGTCCGCCTTACAATACGACATTTAGGCTCGTTCGCCTTACAATACGACATTAGGCTTGTCCGCCTTACAATAGGACATTTAAGATCTTCCGCTTTACAATAGGATGCTTAGGTTAACATTATTCTTCGGAGATGGGTCGCAATTCTTCAAGAAGTTAACCCAATGTTTATCAGGGTTTGCACTATATCTCTCAAATCAGATAAGTCTTCCTATCTCCTCTTGTCATTATTATTTTTTATAACTTATATTTTTATCATGTTGGTTCACACTTTTCATATTTATAAGATAACATTTTATCTAGTCATATTAGAAATTGCAGGCGAGATCGATCTCCCTCTCAGCAACGATTATCATGTTCACTTGTCTATCGCAACAAAGGCTCTCTCAATTATTTGCTACTCGTATTACTTCTTTTCATCTAATCCTTGCTTAAGCTAGAGATCACTCTGTCATGCCCTTCTCGCTACTCTAATCTTATCTATTCAAGATGCTATCGTTCCCATTCGAATATCGTACAGTTACTTCATTTTTAGGAGCTTTGTTTGTTCCTAAATCTAGAACTACACACGACCTGATTCTCGTATAACCAGAGTTATGTAGGCGACTTAATACCAAAGTCTCAATTGTACCCTTTTCCAACTCTATACCGTTTCAATTGATCCCACAAACATCTCTCGTCGGTCAGAAAAAATCGGCTACTAAGTCCACGTTGGTTGCCCGACAATTCTTTCTTCATTCTCAAGCAACCAAGGGACAGCTGTTGACACCCATTTTGATCGACCAATAACCCCTTTGTAAGTTCTATTCGATTAAATACGTATTTTTAAAATGTATTTCGTGTTTAAGATTTTAACTAATTTTATCTAAATAAAAATATATCTATTTCCAAAACCTATTAAGTTATTATAATAGTTAAACTCGAAATAATTATTTTACTCAAATGTTTTAGAATTTAACTGATTTTAATATATTAATATAGGTAGTATTTTAATTGGATAGCATTTCCTTCAAATTCCTCTAAATTATTTAAATTTTAGCCTATTCTGTTCTAATTCCTTTCAATTCTAAGCCACTCCAATTCCAATTTATTTCAATTGTAGCCATTATTAATTTCAATTGTGGCCAAATCTTATTCCATTTTCAATTATAGCCAATTCATTAAAATTTCAGATTTCCACCCAACCCCATCTGTTAATCTTGACCGTCGATCTCATTTCTTTTAACCTTAACCTCTCATCTCAATCTGAATCAACGGATTGGTTCTATCAAGCTTTTATTTCCTATTAAAAGACCAAAACCCTACAATTTTTTCCATTCATTCTCCCTCTCTTCTCCAAAGCGCCGCTCATCTTCTCTCATCTTCCCCAGATCGTCGCCTCCGTGAGAACCGGAAAGCCACTATGGAAATCAGCCGCCTCTCTCTCTCAATTCCAGTGGGTATGGTGAACCTTCGGTGTGAACCAGAGGAGGGGTCGCTCTCCTCTCCTCTACGCCTCTCGTCCCTCCGCCTTCTCTATTCTCCTCTTTCTCGCTGCCGTGACAGCAACGACAGCAGCTCCGACAACAACCTGCAGCCAGGACAGGCAGCAGCTCCAAACGGTGAGAACAACCAGTCCCAGTCGAATAGCATCTTGGCGAGAGAAACCAACAATGGTGAGCTCCGGCAAGGTTAAGCCACGCGGACAGTAGCATCTAGGCGACCTCCTTCCTCTAGCCTTTTCCTCATCCGGCAACCACCAGCGGAGGCGAGCAGCCGCGAGACTTCAGCAGCCAGACAGCAATGGCGAGCTCCAGCAGGCGGACGACAAGAACACTAAAGCTCCGGGCAGCAGCTAAGAGAACAATTAAACAAGTTAAAAGCTTCGGTAATTTCCCAAATTTTAGATAAAAGATCCGTCCAGGTTCGTTCTCGTTCCGACTAAAATCTCGTTTCATTAAAGTTCATAGTTTTGACTGATTTTTACATGCTAGGCTTGTTCTTTATGAAAAATCAATAATGCTTATGAAGATTTCATCTCGAACATGAGTTGAGATTTTCTTAGAGTTTGAATCAATTCTTTATGATTTTTCGGATTTGTACCTCATTAAAAATGCCATTTTTGTGCCCTTTAATTCAAGTAAAATATTCTACTAAGAATATAGCCTTACTCTTGCTTGCTTGATGATGTTGTAATCTTTCCAATATCTGACCTTAATTGCTAATTGTAACCCCCACATAAATTGCATGAGATTCGGCCGGGACCCACCTTTGTGGACCTCGAGGGATGCTTAACACCTTTCCCTCAATAAAATTTGAACCCTTACCTGATCTCTAGTTCGTTGACCTTTAAGTTAGATTTAGTTAGGCTATATAGGTGCCCTAACGTGCCTTAATTCGTTAGGTGACGACTCTTCATTTCATTCAAACCCAAAAGAGTTGTTAGGTCATGCACCGAAACCCATTATATGAAAAACGGGGCGCGACAAGGGTAAAAGTGGAAAGTAGCCTTTAATTGAAGTCCTTAAATATTTTTATAAAGGGGCATGTCAAACCCACAATTCACTTAATATGGACTAGAGGGAGTAACAATTTAACTTCAAACTTCTCATTTAACTCTTAATGAGATGATTTAGAACTACATTAATTTCTATGACTTATTTTACACTACAAATTCAAAAGTCTTTCTTTTTTTCTCTTAAACACTATGCCTAGTCAAACACTTTCACATAATTGGGACACATGGAGTAATTGTTTGTATTTATCTTATAAAGTCAACACATCATTTTTATAAGAAGAAGAATGCCAGGGTACTCTTACTATATTATATTCTTTCATCAGCAAACATTCAGACAAAATGTAGAAAATCAGTATCATCATAATTGAAAATAGAATCATAAACTTTAAATATCATAAAGTTATTCATCCTTCGAAACCTATCGATGCACCCTTCACTTAAAGTGTATAGCCGAAAAATACTCTGGCAAGGGAGGCAACAAAACGAATGGCACAGAGTTTTGAGCAGATCCATAGTGATACCCTACTTGCTTGTTGAAAAAGGTGTACAGATCCTTCCTTGAAAAGCCACATCATTTTCATTACTGTCATATGTACATGAATAATGCATTGGCCACATGGAAGAGGCTTGGATATAGGGAGGATTACTTATATATGTCAACACCAATGCACAGAGGAGCAAAATGACTCCCTTAGACACAAACCATAATGATGCGAATGAAGAGGAACAGTGAAATTGGGAAAATCAATCCGATCTATTCCATTGCTACTGTATACATATTTATACAAGGAGAGAAAGAAAATATCTAACTTGTAACTACCTTATAGTTGTCAATGAGCTGGAAGCTACTACTCACACTAACTAACAAAATAACCGTCTCGTCTAACTAACTAACTGAGAATTAATTAACTAATAACATTTAATTAACTAATCTAATCTCAATACCCCCCCCCCTTTAAGTTGGAGGAGTGGAAAACACTGACAACTTGTGTAGTGCAACATAATGTTTAGTCCCAGTCACTGTCTTGGTCAATATGTCTGCTAGTTGATCGTTGGATCCTATGTGATGTAGTGAAATAAAGCATGTTTGTAGTAAATTTCTCACAAAATGACAGTTAACTTCGATATGCTTGGTCCTTTCATGAAATACAGGATTTAGAGCAATGTGGAGAGCTGATTGACTATCACAATATACATCAATGTGAGTTGGTAAGGGCACTGTGAGTTCTTCAGGCAATCTTTAAGCCAAACTAATTCAACTAGAACCTTTCAGAAGGCCCTATACCCTACCTCAGCTGAAGATAGAGATATTATTTCCCATTTCTTTGACTTCCAACTGAGCGGACTGCTACCTAACAACACAATATACCCACTTACTGACTTCCTGGAATCAGGGCATGCAACCCAATCTAAGTCGTAATAAGCTCTAACATTGTAAGACTGATCATGCGACATGAATATGCCTAAAGTAGGGTCTGTCTTGAGATACCTTAAGAGGTCGAATGATGCTTTTAAATGAGGCTCTCTGGTCCTGTATAAACTGACTAAGGTGCTGCACACAATAGGATATGTCCATTCTAGTACTAATCAGAAAATTTAACTTCACAATAAGTTTTCTGTAAAATGAAGGATCTGAAAGTTGAGGGCCTTCTTTGGCATGAAGTTTTACAGCAGGATCTAATGGAGAGGTACAATAGCTTAGGCCGGAAACATTGTAAGTCTATAGCAAATCAAGAACAAACTTTCTTTGTGAAATAATGAGTTCATCTTCCTTGTAAAGTACTTCCACCTCCAGGAAATAATGCAACTTACCCAAGTCTATGATATTGAACTTATCATGTAGGAAAGTTTTGAGTTCTTTCATTTCAGCTACACTTGTGCCATCCAGGATAACATCACCTACATAAACAACCACAAAAATAGTGGAGTTTGCAGTTTTCTTGTAGAAGAGAGAGTAGTCATTTACAGAGTGAGTGTACAATGCTTCAGCTAGCTTGGCATACCACTGACTATTGGCTTATTTCAATCCATACATTGATTTATTCAGCTTGTACACCATCTCTGATTTTCCTAAACCTGGTGGTACTTTCATGTATACTTCCTTATGTAACTCACCATGGAGGAATGCATTGTTCACATCAAGCTGATAAATGCTCCATCCTTTCTTAACTGTTGTGGCTAACAAGGCTCTTACAATGGTCATTTTAATTACTAGTGAAAAAGTACTTCATTTTAGATGTTTTTACACTGGTGACACAAGGTTTTGTGAATTTTTAATATCTTCCACACTTGATATATGTTTTTATGAAAGCTTGATATAAGACTTGTTACTCTATTACTTTGCTTTCTCCGCGTTATTATTAAATGTTGTTATTGGGTGAAAGCTTAACTTATGTACAGGTGGGTTAGGATTAAAAAATTATAATTTATTTTCTTATGATTGTCAGATAAGAGAAGTTTCAATAAACAAACAAGTATTTGTCAATGACATGTAGTGTCACCATCATTAACTACTAATTGCTATCATTTGGTCTACATTAATTACAATAGTCATTCAGCTTTAAATTCTTTGACAATTACACTACTTCACATTAATTGAAACAGATGAAGTAATTTTCAATTAAATTTTGTAACTCTCAGAAGTTAATGCATAATATTGTATTATCTATATCTTGTCTTATATGAGTTTAGTTACAACCCCGATAAGAACAAAATTATGACACATTTAAACTACCACTTTCTATAATATAACAATTTTTCCTTCTGAAAAATATTCAAAGACAAAGGTCTAAGGAAGGGTTCAAGGACGATAGAAGAGTCCACGGTCAGTGAACCCGCCCATCCTTGAACCCAAGCCTTATAAAATTTATTCTAAGGCAATGATTCACAGACAGGTTCACGACCAGTAGAAGGGTGCACGGACGACAGACTCGTCCATGGAGATTGACTTATAAAAATAAAACTTGTTAGTTATTTTTTCAAGGTTATATGGGTCTTTTCCTATGCATCTAATACCTAAACTAGGTCGTTTTAAGCCTAATCCTAGACCCTATATATGTCTTTTAAACCAAAATTGAACCATTCTAAATCACTTTTTAAATTCCCCAAATCCCTCCAAGTTCTTCTCCCAAAAATTTCTCTCTCTAAAAGCTTGAAGAAGAAGACTAGGATTTCAAGATCAAGTCTCGAAATTCACCATTAATTGTGGGCTTTGAACTCTAAGGTATGCTAGTCTTCATTCGTGGAGCCCTTTCTTCCATGGAGTTCCTAAATTCTTCAATTTATAAAGTTAGAAATCTCCAATTGAGTTAGGGTTTTGCTCTATGCCATGGGTTTTTCAAATGTTGATTTATTTGATTAGTTTATGAACTTTTATGCATGAATTGATATAGTCTCATGATTTTAAGGTGAATTTGGAGACTTGATCAATTCATGCATAAAAGTTCATAAAATCATGAGATTATATCAATTGGGAATTTCTAACTTTATAAATTGAAGAATTTAGGAATTCCATGGAGGAAAGATCACCATGGATGAAGACTATCATACCTTATAGTTCAAAGCCCATGATTAATGGTGAATTTGGAGACTTGATCTTGAAATCCTAGTCTTCTTCTTCAAGTTTTTAGAGAGAGAAAATTTTGGGAGAAGAACTTGGAGGGATTTGGGGAAATTTAAAAAGTAATTTAGAATGGTTAAATTTTAGGCTTAAAAGACTTATATAGGGTCTATGATTAGGATTAAATTAACCTAATTTAGGTATTAGATGCATAGAAAAAGACCCATATAACCTTGAAAAAATAACTAACGAGTTTTAATTTTCTAAGTCAATCTCCATGGACGGGTCTACCATCCGTGGACCCTTCTACTGGCCGTGAATCATTGCCTTAGAATAATTTTTACAATGCTTGTGTTTAATGATGGGTTCACTGACCGTGGACCCTTCTACCGTCCTTGAACCCTTTTTCAGATCTTTGCATTAGAATACTTTTCACGAAGCAAAACTCTTATATTATAGTATGTAGTAGTTTAAATGTGTCATAATATCGTTCTTATCTGGGTTGTAACTAAACTCATATAAGACAAGATATAGATAATACAATATTAGTCATTAACTTCTGAGAGTTACAAAATTTAATTGAAAATTACTTCATCTGTTTCAATTAATGTGAAGTGATATGATTGGTCAAAGAATTTAAACTAAATGAAGATTGTAATTAATGTAGTCAAAATGATAGTAATTAGTAGTTAATGATGGTGGCCCTACATGCCATCTGCCAAATAATTACTTGTTTATTGAAACTTCTTTTATCCGAAAATCATAAGAAAATAAATTATAATTTTTTAATCCTAACCCACCAGTATATAAGTTAATCTTTCACCCAACAACGACATTTAATAATATAGCGGAAAAAGCAAAGTAATAGAGTAATAAGTCTTATATCCAGCTGTCATAACAACATATATCAAGTGTGGAAGATATTAAAAATGCACAAATCTTGTGTCACCGATGTAAAAACATCTAAAATGAATAACCTTTTCACCAGTAATTAAAATGACCACCGGAAGAGCCTTGTTAGCCACAACAGTTAAGAAAGGATGGAGCATTTACCAGCTTGATGTGAACAATGCATTCCTCCATGGTGAGTTACATAAGGAAGTATACATGGAAGTACCACTAGGCTTAGTAGTAGGAAAATCAGGGATGGTGTGCAAGCTGAATAAATCACTGTATGGATTGAAATAGGCCAGCAGGCAGTAGTATGCCAAGCTAGCTAAAGCATTATACACTAAAAAGGTTACACTCACTCTCTAAATGACTAATCTCACTTCCACAAGAAAACTGCAGACTCCACCATTTTTATGGTTGTTTATGTAGATGATGTTATCGTGACTTGCACAAGTGTAGTTGAAATAGAAGAACTCAAAACTTTCCTACATGATAAGTTCAAGATCAAAGACTTGGGTAAGTTGCATTATTTCCTTGGGATGGAAGTACTTTACAAGGAAGATGGACTCATTATTTCACATTGCAAGTTTGTTCTTGATTTCCTAAAGACTTACAATGTTTCCAGCCTAAGCAACTGCACCTCTCCATTAGATCTTGCCGTAAAACTTCATGCCAAAGAAGGCCCTCAACTTTCAGATCATGCATTTTACATAAAACTTGTTGGGAAGTTAAATATTCTGACCAATTCTAGAATGGACATATCCTATAGTGTGCAACATCTTAGTCAGTTTATGCATGACCCCACCTTGTTTAAAAGTAACATTCCACCTCTAAAGGTATCTCAAGATAGACCCTACTTTAGGCATATTCATGTCGCATGATCAGTCTTACAATGTTAGAGCTTATTGCGACTCAAATTGGGCAGCATGCCCTGAGTCCAGGAAGTCAGTAAGTGGGTATATTGTGTTGTTAGGTAACAATCCACTCAGTTGGAAGTCAAAGAAACATGAAAAATATCTCTATCTTGAGTTGAGGAAGAGTATAGGGCCTTGAGAAAGGTTGCAGGTGAATTAGTTTGTCTTAAAAGATTTCTCAAAGAACTTACAGTCCCCTTACCAACTCCCATTGATGTATATTGTGATAGTTAATCAGCTCTTCACATTGCTCGAAATCTTGTATTCCATGAAAGGACCAAGCATATCGAAGTTGACTATAATTTTGTGAGAAATTTATTACAAGCAGGCTTTATTTCACTACATCACATAGGATCCAACGATAACCTGGCAGACATATTGACCAAGACATTGACTGGGATTAAACATATTGCTGGACTACACAAGTTGTCAGTGTTTTCCACTCCTCCAACTTGAGGGGGGGGGGTATTGAGATTAGATTAGTTAATTAAATGTTAATAGTTAATTAAATGTTATTAGTTAATTAATTTAAAGTTAGTTAGTTAGACTAGTTGGTTATTTTGTTAGTTAGTGTGAGTTGTAGCTTCCAGCACATTGACAGCTCTAAGGTAGTTATAAGTTAGATTTTCTCTATCCTTGTATAAATACATGTACAGTTGCAATGGAATAGATCAGATTGATTTTCCCCAATTTCACTGTTCTTCTTCATTCACATCCTTATGGTTTGTGTCTATGGGAGTTATTTTGGTCCTTTGTGCATTGGTGTTGACATATATAAGTAATCCTCCATATATCCAAGCCTCCTCCAAGTGACCAGTGCATTAATCATGTACATATGATATTAATGAAAATGCTGTGGCTTTTCAAGGAAGGATCTGTACACTTTTACTGCAAGTAAGTCGGGTATCACTATGGATCTGCTCAAAACACTGTGCCCTTTGTTTTGTTGCTGTAGTAAGTTTCGGCTATACACTCAAGTGTAGGGTGCATCGATAGGTTTCCAAACTTCTCAGGAGATCCAAGGATGAAAAGCTTTATGATATTTAAAGTTTGTGATTCTATATTTGTCAATTATGATGATACTGATTTTCTACATTTGGTCTGAATGTTTGCTGATGAAAGAATATAATATAAGAAGAGTACACTGACATTCTTTTTCTTATAAAAATGATGTATTGACTTTATAAGATAAATACAAACCATTACTCCCTGTGTCTCAATTATGTGAAGGTGTTTGACTAGGCATAGTGTCTAAGAGAAAAAAGAAAGACTTCTGAATTTGTACTCTAAAATAAGTCATAGAAATTAATGTGGTTCTAAATCATTTCATTAAGAGTTAAATGAGATGTTTGAAGTTAAATTGTTACTCCCTCTAGTCCATATTAAGTGAATTGTTGGGGTTGGCATGCCCCTTTAGAAAAATATTTAAGGACATAAATTAAAGGGTACTTTCCGCTATTATCCTTTTGATTATTCGCAAATTGATGTACTATTATATGTAAAGTAGTTAAGAACCTCATTACATGAAGGATAAATATGAAAAAAAGGCCCAAGAATTTTTTTGAACTTGGAATTATTCACTTATTTTGAATTATGAAAAAAAGTCTCAACAATTCACTTAATATGAACTAGAGGGAGTACTAAATATATAAATGGGTCATGATTCTTGTGACAGAGTAATAATTAAAGAGTATTTCGTAAATTTGGATAGAGGAAACATGTGATTTCGTTACATAAATTGGCGGAGAGGGAACAAATGATTTCATCTCATTTTCCTAAATCTTCCTTGGTAGGTTGGTGGGAGGTATGTAGCAGGTAGCCAATGAATAGTCAAAGTGCGCATGCTGGTCCGGACACCATCATCACAAAAAGAAAGATAACACAAACTACTTGAGTTTTTTATTTTATTTTTGAGAATGGTTAAATCACGAAGTTTAGTAAATTCTGATGCTTTATTAGGTCATACTCAATTTATCAAACCCCCATATTCTTTTTAGTACTCCATTGAAACCAATGGTTTTACTACTAATAACACATCATAACTACACCGTCCATTTACCTTCCACTAAAATTGCTACTTGTATCAAAATCTCCTTAGCAAAGACTTTGTCGTCTCTAGAAATTCTGAACTATGGCTTTCTCTTTTTCGATGAAAGCATTTCATGATAGATACGGGTCCCATCTAAGTCTAATAGAATGAATTTCATACATGATACTTCTTTCTCAATTAAGATAGAGTTATGGAATAACACTCAACATCAACTCCACACAATTTTTCACATACCAAGTTTCAAGTACTATTCAAACCATCATATACATCATGCCAAAACATAGAGAAATTCCTGGCCATCCCAATAATGTTGTATACCATGAGCGCATAACCCCTATTTACCATCAAGGGTCTACGTATCACATCACCATGGTCTGTGTAGTCCATCAATATAGTAGCTCCAACTCCGTCAAAATCCTCAACAACCATGTAGAACTGTAGGTCCATACTGTGGTGCCACCATAAGTAATCTACCATAATTTGATAATCAAAACAAAATAGAAATGCAGAATCTTCCACACATCACTGTTTCTCAGCAATACCAAGACCCAATCATAGAAAAAGTCACTGTTAAACCTTTAGTAAGTCTATGCAAAACCAATTCACATAGCATAGTCATATCTTAACACAAAGGTGAAATTCAGTATATTTTTTAACTCATAACAAAAGTTACTATGAGATGTCTTATTCCTTCACCCTTTATAGTTTCTTCTCAAGACACAATCCAAATACCCTGAACTATTCAGTATGCCAGACTCTTGTTTTTTTCTCTAACTATTTTACCATTCCTATCTTTTGACCAAGAACCCATGACTTTTTACCTCATACTTTAAACAAAAACTATAAGTGAAGCCCTTCCTTAAGACGTTTAACAACCCAAACAAGTCCTTCAAAATTCTCAACATTCTATGCAATCTATCATTACTTATGTTGACAAAACATACTACCACAAACGTAGACTTACAATGAAAGACTTGTATTTTTATTTTAACTATGTAAACGGATCTCCTTATCTACCAACATTAACTCATACCTTGAATATTCATACGCATTCAAATATCTTAGGTCCCTCAAGAACAATACTCATTCTCAAGATCCTCACCTCAAGAACTCAACAGAACCCCATTATCAAAGAATGGAGCACAAAACCTCAAGAAACTCCATCAAGAACTCAATATATTCACCTTCATGGATGAATTCAAAATTGGAAACTCATGATTGGCATGAGGGTGAACAAACCCATCACGATGAAAACTTACATACCTCGAAAAAACTAAGTTCTTGGCGAGTTTCTCAAAATCTTGAAGAACTTTTGAAATCTCCTCTTGAAGTTTGCCCTAGTTTTCTTGAACGCTTTAAACTTGGGTGAAAACTAATTTTAATCAGAATTGACCCCTAATTGAGTAAACAAAACTTGTAGGCCTAGTGGGGTAAGGAGAAGACCAAAATAGCCTCCTTAATTTGGATGAATTTCCTCAACTGGACATGTTCGACTTAAACGGGCATATCTCCCTCAAACGAACTCGAAATTTAGCAAATTAGGTGGCATTGGAAAGAGGAATCAACGACCTTCAATTTGATACCTCATGGTCCACCTAACTCATCCTGCGATGAAAGTTATGGTCGTTTGAATTTAATCTAAAGCACACAATTTAAGAATAACTTGCGCTACTCTCAAATTGGATATTTCCAATTTAGTTCTTTTTAGATTTAGCTTTTCCTAAAACCGAGGTTTTACAAATAAGTCTTATATAAAGATTTCATAGAAACATATATCAAGTGTGAAAGATATAAAGAATACACAAAATCTCGTGTCACTAGTGGAAAAACCTCTAAACGAATTATAAATGTTCAACACAACAAAACTGTTTGAATATCTAAAAGACTAGTAAATAAGATAGAAGAATCTAGGATCTTGCTCCTAAAATAAGTAGCTCACCAAAGCTTTAAATTAGACGCGGTCTTAGACTAACTAGATTAGCTGGGTGATGAGTGGTGAATTTGCACTCATAGTAGGCTCTTTTCTTATAATTTTGTAGCACTCAAACAGAGAAAGAAGCTAATTACCCTTTGAATTATGTTGATTTCAGGTATTTGTTGCTTGGAGGAAAAATGAAGTACAAAATTGAAAAAGGGGATGAACCTGCCAGAAATTGATCCCTGATGTCGCACCTATGAGGTGGTGTTCACTTTTGCGAACAATCAACTGAAGTCAACAGATCGCTTAAGCGATCATACAAGGCTTACTTTTGTGAACTGATCAAGATAGGTGGAGTTTGCTTAAGTGAAAGGATGTTCGTTTTTGTGATATCAGCTTTTGAGAACTCCCGACCGCTTTTGTGGATACCACCTATCCAGATAGTGGCATATTTTGAAATTCTCAAGCATTGGACCCAAATTCAGAAAATAGGGATAGATGGGATATTATTTTATCATCCATTAATTGTTAGAAAGAAGATTTTGGGGGGAGAGAAAAACACATCTAAACTTATATTTTATATTGTTTTTGATTTTGTGGTTGAGACATTGAAGGTAAATTGCCTCACATTACATTTGTGGATCTAGAGATTGTGTTCCATCTTAGTAAATTTCTTTTACCCTTCTTTATTTCCTTATTCTTAATTTCTAGAATTGTGGGTGTAATTGTGTGCATGAAATTGGAGTTTTTGTGCTAGAAGTAGACAAAGCTATTTGGGTATTTGATTTATTACTCTATTGCTTTTGTAATTCCTTATTTCCATGTTTGATTTCATGAAGTAGATTCAATCTAGTTTTCATATTTGAATTTATGAGTTGAGAGTGCATGCTCAATTCTATATTCCAATCTTTGTGGGTTGCTTGAAAATATAATCCGTGAAGTGGAGAATTAGGTTGATAATCATTTTTTATTTTGATTCCTAGATTTGAGCCCAAAAGGAGATAATTTAGGTTTTACTTGGTTGAATGATAAACTTGGTAGAAATATAGGTTTAGATTAAGGCCATGGAGTGTTTTGTGTTGACGCAATTGAGACCGAAAGGAGATATCGTGATATAACTCCTTGAGACATAGGGTTGAATAATGATGATCTAGCCTATCTATTATTGACTAATCTTGGATTGGGTTCAGATGATTCATTGAATTTTGATTAAATCTTAATTTTTTTCAATTCTTATACATCCCTTGCTTGATATCGTCTTGACCCCCGTTAGTAGTGTAATTAGAAAAATTGTCTTCTATTTGATAATTTTGTATATTTCATAGACATATGCAAACTAGTATCTAGTTACCCTTTATCTTTTCAATTGCCGACTCTCCGTGGGATTCAAACCTATCTCTTAGTTGGGTATTTTTATTGACAACAATCGCTCACTCTTTGGACTAGTTTAAGAGAGTGGTTTGAGCGTTTTCAAAAATGGCGCCACTATCGGTGAACAATCAGGCGTATTGAATTGGTTTAGTATTTCTAGTTTTCTTGGTTCTATCTAAACTGTGAATAGTGTCTTTGTTTTCTTTTGTGTTGTTTCAATGGCTTCTTGTGATAAAGATATGATTGGGGGTTGTAAGCCCTATGTTGATGACCCATGGCGTTATTCTGAAGAAATGGGTGTAGTGAGTCAATCTTGACTCATAAGCTTGGTTCAAAGTCTTGAAGATAGTGAGAAGAAATTAAATCTAACTGTCCTAATTGTGGAATGAGTTTCAGAATTTTCACCTTAGTCGGTGTTTTGAGATGATCCGACTTGGGTTTCGAGTTGATACTTTGGAGGCCGATGTGAGAAAAATAATGGAGGTATGTGATGCTACTCTCTAAAAGGTCAACAACGATGAAATAGAGTCGAAGTCTCAAGAAGAAGGGGTTATGAGTAACTTGGATGAAATCTTGGGCATTTGCACCCAAACCAAGCCAATAAAACTCCAAGATGCCGAAATCAAAGAAATGATACTAGAGTTGCAAGAAAAAGCTTAAAGAATCATATATGGCAAATTAGTTCATTTGAAATTGAGAGTGTCACTCGCTTGAAGGCGAAGAATTATGAAGTACAATACCCACATGGCCTAGTGATCCTTTCACTCTAGCCCAACGATCCAAAACGAAAACATGATTTGAAGTTGGGTAAGAAATTTAAGTCTTCAAAGTGGAGAGATCGGGTGAAATGCCTCGAAGTGGAAACACAAAGGGTGATGTACCCGGTGTCGTGCTGTGACATTAAATTGTGCGCTTGATGGGGGGCACCCCATCGGTATCTAAATTAGTTTAATTTTGAACTTCTGATTTTTTAGATTAGATTTAATTTTGTTTTTTACTAACTCTCATGATTTTAGAGTTTTTGGAATTAATTTGAGCAGGTTTGGAGGAATGTGATGACTATAAGACATTTTTGAAAGAAAAAAAAGGAAGAAAGCAGTATGTTAACCCCATGGTTAACGATAATGATATATTTTCTCTTGTTGCATAGCTAAAACCTACCAATGCCTCAATCATTTGGCAATGATTAACCAATGATTGAGCTGCAGGTTTGTCTCCAAAAACCCCCCAAAATGTATTGCAATAATTATCAATTCCCACCTTTTTTTTCAAACCTAATTAACATAACTTCAATACAATTTCTATCCCATTCCAAATCTAGCTATATGATATTAAAGATTAGATAATCCTTACCTAAATGTGAAGTTTTCGGTTCCCACATCAGTCGCCGCTCTACTCCCCTCTTGATTTTTCTTTTCTAAATTAATTATCTACTAAAAGTGACAAATCATACTAACTTATTTTAATACATTATCACGATCCAAAACGAGTCATGAGTGTCACCTGATATGCCCAAATTACACCTCCCGAAAGAAGTATAAGCGGTCGTTGCCAAATAAAGAACCTAACTTTCAGGTTAGGGTCGATCCCACGAGGAATATGGTTTAGACTTAAGCTAACTCACAATTATCTACGTTTAACTAAACTATTTCCGAAGAAAGTAACAAAAGGGGGGATTTGAAACTAAAATAACAGATTGTTGATTTGTATCACTAATTAACAAGTAAACAAAGTTTGAAGTTTAAGATATAAATATGAGATGAAAACTAGGGTATAACCATATAAGTTCTCCCCACAAGCTTTTAACGCAATATTCCTAATAATAGTAACCATATCCTAGTGTTTGACATGAAAGGTTGGTAAGTTGGATATCCCTAAGTGATTGGTCCTCCAAGTAGAGGGAATTTCACCACGCAACTTGGTCCATCTATAGGTGTGTACTTTACTAACCCTTACCTTAACCCCGGAATAGCCCTCACATCAATTGAGTTGGGTATTAGCCCTCACTTCAATTGATTAAGGTCAGACTATTAGATAGCAACAAATCCTTAACTAAATCTCCGTTGTTTAATCCTTTTCTCATTCATTACCTCCTTGGTCCAACAAGTAGGAACGAGGCTAGTTCTAACGTTTGCCATCGTTAAAAAGCATTCTAAACGAAAGGATTAACAATACATGCATAAACACTATTCAAGAATTACTTAATTATTAGTCCCAGTTTGTTAATTGTTCATGGTTCCCACAACCCTAGTTGTGGATTTAGCTACTCATGCTTGAGAATTCACAATTCATAATATTGTTAATAAGAAAAATCATGAACTTACAATCGAAGTAGATGAATACCGAAATCTTGAATTCAAAATCAAAAGCAAAGTTCATAAATGATCTTCAAGAATTAAATTGCTAAAGTGTTTGCAAAATAATTCCAAAAGACAAAAACAATAGTCTCCAATAAGGTCTAACACCCAAAAACATAAATTATAACTTATATTTATAGTATTTAAATCCTAAATCAAGTAGGAAAAGAAAATAAGGAAAAATCTGGTTTTAGCAGTTTTGACTGACGGTGACCATAGACGGACCGCGGATCAGCCAATGGTCTGTCACCTCCGTAGTTCAGAAGTTAGCAAATATTTTGGCCATCTCATTGACAGTTTCCACCTACGGCTCGTAGTTCCACTCACGATCCGTCCTGCACATCCGTGGTTCAAGTACTGGAACTCAATTTTCTGAATTGATTGACGACTCCACACTACGGTTCGTCACTGCATCTATTGGGCATAGGTCACCTCCGTGGTTCCACACTTGATCAGAATTCGTTGAACCATTGACCCACTTCCACCTACGGCTCGTCAACTGAGTTACGGCTCATGTGTGAGCTTGTAGGTTACCAACATCCTGTTGTTTCAGCTCTTTTCAGCGTTGATAATGATTCCAATTGAGGATGAAACCAATTGAAATCAAATGTTGAATTAAACAACACAAAAGTAAGATAGATTAGAAATAAGAGATGATAGGGGAAGAAAGAAAGGCTAATTGAATGAACAATCAACCAAGGAAGAAGAGAAACTTGAATTCGAAAAGAAACAACTCAAATTGAAATCCACAAATGAGCAATCCCAAGTGAAATCAAGGTTAAGTAGTCCTAAATCAACAATGGGAATTCACCAATCACTAATCTAGATTAAGCTACACTAACCTAGACTAACCTAAAAGGGATTCCACCCTTAAGGAAACACTCTTCAAAGAGTTTGTTCATTTAACATTCAAAATCCATATAGTATAAGTCTTCCGAAAATAAAAGAGACTACTATTTATACTAATAAAATAAAGAAGACACTGTCTTTACAATTTACCCTTAATGAGATAAGGGCCTTGTTTGGTTGTCTTCTTTTGTGAATTCTTGAAATTATGATATGACCATTTGCACAAATGGCCTCTTTCTTCTTTCTCTTCACTTTGATGGATCTTCCACACATGGTATGTCGTTACATTGTGTCCATCGAGCTCCTCTAAATCTTTTACGTGATCCATGCTACCTATGTCGTTATCAAACATCAACTTCTTTAAACCAATTTCCTGCAAAATGAGATCAAATACCATCATATCTAATAACAGACAACCCAAGACTCACACAAACTCCAAGTGAAATTCATCAAAAATACCGTAAACTCATGGTATATCAACACCGTAATCTTGAAATTGTTGTTTGTCCTAAAGCGACACACTAAGACTATAAATGATACTCATGTAGAAGCAAACATACGAACTCAAGCAATCACATGGCTTTCTAAATCAATTTTTCCCTTAGTGCAAATTTTTGATTCAGACTCAATAAGCTAACTCATGCGTATCAAAACATGACATAGACAGACCAATAGATATCACCACATACACTTTCAACAATCAGTAAGGTACCAACTCTCCAACAATGTAACTAGTGCCCTTACCACAAATAATTCCTTTTTTTACACAAAAATATGATATTTAAGCTTAAGAATCCGGTAAACACTCACACTTTGAAGTGAATTCAAATATAATACAATTAGTGATCAATACTGTAGGCTTGCCCTTATTTTCACTGCATAGACTCTCCAGACTGGTCACTAGGATCACTATAGGACTTTCTTAGCTTGTAACGTAGGCTCAGAGTCAGGTAGGATACATTTGAGTACTTTTAGTGACTTTTCTGCCCTCCTTGACATTACATTGGCTATTTACCTCTTTTCTCAACCAATTCTGACATCTTTTTTTTTTTTGCTCTTTTCCTTGACTTATTTCAGCTTTGACTTTTTCATTCTTTTTTTTTTTGCTTTAATTCTTCTTTATTTGTTATTCAACATCATTATAACTCTTTTTGTTTCTTTTGAATTCAGTTACACATTCTTCGTTCCTTTTTCTTCTTCTACACACAACTTTTTTCATACCCTTTTCTTTCAGTTTCCTTTTTCAAAGCCACCCTCAACTTATTTATTTTGTATGAGTTGAGGTGCACGATGTCCTAGGCTAGACCAGGGCCAAGATTAAGGTAACTTCTGAATTAGCCATCCTCAACTTAGGCTTTTGGCCTAAGTTAAGGTGCACATGTCTAAGGAGGGACTAGGGCTAAACCAGTCTTTTAGGGAAGGTGAGTTAGGTGTATAAAAAAATGGTATTCATTAGGCTCAAACATTTGGATCGAAGGGAGCATTTATTTCGTTTGGTTGGATCCTTTTAGGCTTAAGTGGACTTATTTGAACAAGGTCCTGTGATCATTTCCTAATTCCCAACCTAGATTATCTTAACATGACGAATGAGGCAAGTTCTAGATTGGCACATACTACATGAACATAAAAAATCACCTCACAGACACTTGGCACATTGTTTCATTATTGAATTATTGAAGCACCTAGTTCAAGTTTTAGCTTAAGCCATGCTATCATACCGATTCCTATCATGTCATATGCAGATCCAACACATTCAACTCATTACGCCTATAGATATAGCATTTTTCAATAATTTCGGACATGTATCAATTTCATGCTCTTATGCCATCATGCTTTCATTCTTTCAATCTACTTCTACACACATACAATCCTACACATTACTGGAAAATTTAATTCAATGATTAATTTCCTTTAGAGCACTGCTTATCTTATTTCATATGTCAGATTCAAAAGTCCACTTGCAAGGTTTGATACGATGAAACCTTATAAGCTTCTCAAAAAAGGCATATAATCAATCCCTATATCGAGAAATGGATTTTGTCAACTAACTAATTATTTCACCAATATATATTATCATCATCCAATCTACGAGGTATATTGACCCATCTTAGAATCTTACTTTTTATTAAATCAAAATGATAATTAACATATACAGATCATAATAGTTATATCAGGATTAAGAATATAAGTACATTTAATAGTTTAGAGAATATGTTTTTGTCAGTCAGTCTAAAGAAACTATCTGTACTTGTTCCCCTTCAATACATGCAAAATGCACTAACACAAGAAGTTGGAACTATACCATTCCAATAATCAAGATAAATTACAATAATCTTGTGCAACAATTGTACCGATGACATGTCCAATTATCATCTTCGATTGTGAACAAAACAACTTTATACTTATAAGAATCAATGATTTAATCCTTTGTGTATAGGCTAAAACTCTATACACTAAATCATCTACTATATAAGTAAATAGACACCATAAACAAATATATGATCTTTTAAAAATAAATAAATAATTATTCTATAATAAATACTATATCCAAACATATGGTTAATAGTATATACCCAAACAATCTCCCACTTAGACTTTTAACCATCACGATTGTTATAATGTACTATATCTAAATGCATGGTTAATAGTATAGGCCCTAACAATCTCCCACTAAGATATTTAATCTTTAAAATTGTTAGAATACTATTTATAAACACATAATTAATAGTATATACCCTAAATTTCTCCCACTTAGACTGTTAACAATGTATTTAAAACTTTGATAGATATTTCTTTTATATTACTTATCAAAATGATATTGTCACGACCCAGCCCGCAGTGATTGGCACCCACACTAACCCTCTGGTGGGAGAACCATTACTACAACCTAACTAAGCAACTTAACGAAAAACTAAGCATTTAAAGATACGAAAGCAGGTTTCAATGATGGATAAAAATGGAGTTCCCATAAACTCCAAAGGTTTTAAATAAACAATTAAACAAACTACTGCGGAAGTCAACCTCTAGAACCTAAAAGTCATTGCACCAAAACTCTACTAATCAACAAGTCTAAGAAAGAGGGGTACAACCCTGAAACTAAACATATGAATAAATCTAACTATAGAGTCTGAGTCCGAAAAGAATGGACTAAACAAGAGAGGACCCATAGAAGCCTGAAAGAGCTGAGTCACCCTTGAATCCGGTTTCGATCAGTGATCTCCTAACTGAGGTCTATCAGTAGCCACCTGAAGATGCCCTGTACTCAACAAAGAATGAGCAAGTGCAGTATCAGTAAACAACCACAGTGTACTAGTAGGATCACACGATTACTCCAGTAAGTGAAATACAAGCAGACAATTACAACACAGTAAACACACCTATACATAATACATAGTTCAGTTATCATTTCAGGGGAAACATACAAATTTCCAATATCAATCACAGGTAGACATGAATGTAATAATCACAATTGGTCCTCTCAGGGAACCCACACCCAAACTGTTAGTGTGTCTCGGAATGTGACATCCGGTACAATATATATGTCAAAACGTAACGGCCGATCCAATGTATGTGTCAGAACATGACACCCGGTCAAATCAGCACAACCACAATCACAACCACACCATAGTGAATAATACACATAGTCATATGCTCAAATAACAAGATGTAATTGTTCACACATAATCATTTCATTAGATTCGATTCACATTTCCCTATTCACATGCATGCATAAAATGAAGAAATTAACCGACATATATCACACAAACAGGAAATTGGACCATCACCTACCACGAAACCAAGCTTGAATCCTCCTAAGACACTTGAAACTTCCTTTTCCGGATTCTTTACTCTTGTTCTTAGTCTAAACACAAGTAATTAACGCGAGAATCAACAAAACAAGGCCTAATTTACCCCGATAATAATCAAACTATCAATCCAAGGCCAAACCCAAGATCCTAAATTTCAACTAGAGCTTTTCCCACGAAACTGCCAAGAAACTGCCATGGGTCGTCCCTTAGTTCTCAAGAACGCAGTTTTGAAGAAAATAACATTTTTGGGGTCTTCCCTGATTTAAGTCGCGACTATCCCACCACAACGGGACCCAATCCGCCAAAGCGGGACCCAACCCGCCACAGCGGCCCTGCCCTGGCGGAACTAATTCTTTTTTGGCGGCTTGCACGTAGACAAAAAGTCTAAATTTGAGTTCCAAACTCCCATTTCACAACACACCATCAACCCTTGACGTTCACAAACTATCCTTTCATGCCAAGATTATTTTGGGAGTTCTACTTACCCATATTTGATTCCCTAGAGCCGTACAAACTCCTTAACGTCTTGACTATCCACTAATTTATAATTAAATCCTCCATTCATTACTAGATTTCCCTAGACCTTACCTGACTCGGATTTTATCCAAATCTAGACTAGGCTAGAAATTTCCAACTCACTACTCAAAAGTTTCTGGTCCCAATTCTTTCCCCATTGGCTTTTCCATAACGAAGGAAACAGGTCGTTACAATAGATACAAATTTACCCATCACTCCTCCACGAGTGATAACTAGGAAAAACTGGCTAAGGTAAGAGTATAGTAGTACCTGAATCGTCGAACAACTGGGGATACTTGTCTCACATGTCCTTCTTGGTTTCCCAAGTAGCTTCCTCAATCGGACGATTCTTCCATTGGGCTTTTACAAACTTAATCTCCTTGGTCCTCAACTTTCGGACATCACAATCAATAATTGCAATCGGTTCCTCCTCATATTGAAGGTCTTTGTCTAACAAACTGAGTCCCACTTTATGATGTAATCTTCGTGACCATGAAAACTCTTCAATATGGACATATGAATCACTTGATGGACCCCAGATAGGCTAGGCGGTAAAGCCAACCTATAAGCCACTGGCCCTACATAATCAAGAACCTCAAATGGTCCAACGTATCGAGAATTAAGCTTGCCTTTCTTGCCGAATCTCATCACCCCTTCTTGGGTGACACCTTGAGAAGAACTTGGTCACCATCCAGAAATGTCATGGCTCTTACTTTATGGTTTGCGTACTTTTTTTGTCGATTCTGGGCAGTTAGAAGCTTAGCTTGGATGTTTCTTACCATATCCTAAGCATCTTTCACCAAATAAACCCCCAATGTTTTCACATCTCTAGCCTCAAACCACCCTATGGATGATCTACATCCCCTCCCATAAAGTACGTCGAATGGTGCCATGTCTATGCTGGAGTAGTAACTGTTATTAAAGGAGAACTCACACAAAGGTAGGAACTTATCTCAATTCCCTCCAAAGTCAATCATGCATGCCCTCAACATTTCCTCTAACACTTGGATAGTCCTCTCTGACTGCTTGTTCGTCTGTGGATGGAAAATTGTGCTAAAAGTGAGTTGAGTGCCCAACTCCTCATGCAATTTTCCCCAAAACATGGATGTGAACTACATACCATGGTCCGAGATGATAGAAAGGGGCAACCTATGCAGTCTCACTATAACCTTCACATACACTTTAGCCAACTGTTGCACATCATAGTCTACTCTGACCGAAATGAAGTAGGCTGACTTAGTCAATCTATCAACCACCACCCAAATGGAATCAAACTTCCCTTAATTCAGAGAATACATGAATAGACTTAATAGAGGGAGACTCGGCATCAACATCCTGAATATGAGCCAAATATCCCAAAACATCCCAACCCCACCAGTTTCCTAGCCCGAAGGAAGGATAGGACCTTTAGCTGGCTTAGGCTTGTACACCCCTTCCCACTCTAAGTTTTCCCTACATGGGATCTCTAGAGTCGCATACTTAGTATTACAATTAAGCACAACATAATAGGGGGAAAACCAAGTCATGCCTAAGATTACATCAAAGTCAATCATATCCAGAATAACCAAATCAGCTCAAGTTTGATAACCCATAAACATAATAGGACAAGCACGATATACATGGGTTACTACGACAGACTCTCCAACTGGGGTAGAAATATGGATGGGGGTATCAAGCACATAAAAAACCGCATCAAATCCCAAGGCAAACTGAACTGACACATATGAATAAGTAGAACACGGATCAAACAAAACAGTAGCCATCCTATCACAGATAAGATTAGTACCTATGATACTGCATCAGATGTGTCCGCCTCGGTCTTTCCCGAAAAGGCATAACACTAAGCCCTGTCATCTTGACGGACAACCTCGTTGCCTGGATGCACTCCTCCTGTACTTGCATTACCAATTCCCCAACCTTCACGACCTCGCTGGTTCCCTCCTCGCCCATCTTATGTACGTCCTTTTCCATTATTACCATTACCCGCGGGTACCATTGCTCTAGTCTGCTGCTGAGCGGGGTCAAAGATGCGTGATAGGGGACAATCTCTTCTAATATGCCTAGGTTCTCCACAATTGTAACAATTGCGGTCAAAAGACGGCTTGCTGCCCACCAAAGGTGCGGCTCCCTAGCTATCCTGAATAAAATTCTTCTGTGGAGTTCCCGCGTAACCACCTGTAGAAGTGGTAAAGGCTGACTGAATTGGCTGGGTTGTAAGTGTCGGCCTACCTGAACCCCTGGGGTGGGAACCATGAAAGTTACCTGTGCGCTTGGGCTTTTAGCCAAAGCCTTGACCTGCTCATCACGTCGAACTCCTTCAACTTTCTTCACAAAGTATGTCACCTCATTAAAACTTTTTCCTGCAGAGGTCATGTGCACAGACAATACCTTTAATTCGGGGTTCAATCATCTATTCCTCAGTAGTTACCTACTGTGTAGCATATTTGGACAAGGCATGAAACTTAGCCTCATAAGATGCTACAATCATACCACCCTTTTCCAAAGCCATGAACTCATCCTTCTTGCGATCCCTCAAAGTCTGGGGCACATACTCTTCCAGAAATAAAGCATGGAACTGCGTCCAAGTGAGTGGAGGTAAGACCGGCGATGTGCATTCCACATAGGCTCTCCACCAGTGCTTAGCTTCATCTTGAAGCTCGAAGGTCACAAACTCTACTCCATGCTGATGTACAATACCTAACTTCTGAAGCTTCTAACATCAATCCAAAATGAACTCATAGGCGTCCTCACTCTCAAAACCATGGAACACAGGTGACTTCAGCTTTAGAAACTTATTCAACATTTCGTGCTCAGTACCAGTCATCATAGGCTCCAATAGCGGACGGAAAAAGGCATCAGTGTCTAATGCTCCACCCACATTGGGAACAATAACATCATGGAGGGATTGACTGGGGTTGAACCGTTTGCACCGTGGGAATAAGGACTCTAGGGCAGACCAATGCCTTCATAAAACTCATGATCTGCTGAGCTAACACTGGGTCTAAGGGAGGAATACATGTAGTCTTAGTATGTACCTCCTCCTCTGGTCGAAAATCCTCCTCGTTTTCGATTTCCACATTCTCTTGTACCTCTTCTTGGGGTGCAGGAGGGGCCTCTTCCTTAGGAGCATTTTCAACTGGGGCTCCACTCATGGCGAGTGCTACCCTTCATCGACCTCTACCCCTTCCTCTTCCTCTACAGCTGCCTCGACGGCGGCCACTTACTGCGGGATGGAGGAGTTGGCTCATTGATAGGGGCTACGGGCTTGACGCCATTATATCGTGTGTTAACCATCTGCGGACAGAAGAGTGAAAGGAGTTAGATACCAATTTGGATCACCTGATACCAATTGGAATCAAATCATAGCACGAAAGAAGAAGAAAATAGAGAGACTTCCTAAAGTCATGTAGCCTCTCGAACAAAAGTACAGATGTCTCCGTACCGTACCACAAGACTCACAATGAGATCATCGAACCTAGGTCTCTAATACTAACTTTGTCACGACCTAGTCTGTCGTGATTAGCACCCATACTAACCCTCCGGTGGGAGAACCATTACTACAACCCAACTAATAAACTTAATGAAAAACTAAGCATTTAAAGATACGGAAGTAGGTTTAAACGATAGATAAAATCAGAGTTCCCATAAACTCCAAAGGTCTTAAATAAATAATTAAACAAACTATTGCGGAAGTCAAACCCTAGAACCTGAAAGTCATTGCACCAAAACTTTACTAATCAACAAGTCTAAAGAAGAGGGGTACAACCCCGAAACTAAACATAAGAATAAATCTAACTATAGAGTCTGAGTCCAAACAAAATGGACTAAACAATAGAGGACCCATAACTGGCTCGCCCTTGAATCTGGTCTCGATCAGTGATCTCCTAACTGAGGTCAGTCAATAGCTTTCTGAAGATGCCATATACTCAACAATGAACGAGAAAGTGGAGTATTAGTACACAACCACAGTATACTAGTAGGATCACGCAACTACTCCAGTAAGCAAAATACAAGCAGGCAATTACAACACAATAAACACACATACAAAATACATAGTTCAGTTATCATTTCAGGGGAAACATACAAATTCCCAATATCAATAACATGTAGACATGAATGTAATATTCACAAGTGGTCCTCTCATGGAACCACACCCAAACTATTACTGTGTCAGAGTGGTTCTCCATTGGCTTTTCCATGACAAAAAAAACAGGTCGTTATAGATATTACCAGGTTGTTTTCGTATTCAACTTTGTCTAGTAGTGCTTCGTCATAAATTATCAATTCTGTATTAGATATTCAAAGGCCCTATCATAAAACATTCAAAAGTTTACTTGTTTTTGGTAGTTCTATCATGAAATTCCTCTTAAATATACAAAACCAATCAATTTTTATTATGATTCTCCCACTACGACTAAGTACTACTACAATAATCACACTTTCATGTTCTTGAGTCTTCTTATTTTCTTCAAAACCTTTCGGTATTGAAATATTAACAACTTTTTCATGTAGTGCTCTTTAATTTACCTAACATCACTCTCACTACTTGAGGTTGTAGTTTTCTTATGTCTTATAATGTTTTTCCTACTACTTAAATGCAATGGAACGTCAATTCTGACATACAGATAAAATGTTCTTGAGCATCTGAATTTACAACTGTCTCATTTGTTATTTCTTTGTTCAATTCCTGTAAAACTAGTTTACTTCTAGGAACATAGATTACTAAATAGTCCTTTTCTAGAAATCTGTCAGTTGTCTTAACAATTACCTTATTTTCGTTAGGACAATAAAATAAATCTTCTTTCATTCTTTTTGGATATCCAATCAACACACACATTTCAATCCTGATTTGAAAGGAATTGAATTCAAATGTGATATGTAGTTCTTAGAACATATCCCAAAAGAAACAAAACAACAATGAATAAGCCAATCATTAATATTATCTTCTTGATAAACGTCTTTTTCTTTTCTCTTTTACGCCATTCTATTATAGTGTCTGGTGTAGACAATTGAAATGCAATTATTATATCAGATAAGTGACTCATCAGCGATGCAAATAGGTATACATCACTACAATCAGATTGCATGGACTTTATATAATTTACATGAGGCTATTTTCATTTATCTTAAATCTTTTGAGTTTATCAAGACATTCTGACTTACAAAATATCAAATATATATATATATATATTCATATCATGAGTAAATTTCTGAAAGTCTCATAAAACTCAAATTCACCTCTTGTCTGCATGATCATTTACCGCATAAATCAGAATATATTACTTCTAACTTATCATCTATCTATCTATCTATCTATCTATCTATCTATCTATCTATGTATGTATGTATGTATGTATCTATCTATCTATCTATCTATCCATCCATCTATCTATCTATCAAAGCTATCATTCCTCGGCATGGCTTTGACTCGCAATAAGAACCCAGAAGGATCGACAGAGGACACGGATAACAAAATTTTGTAGAGTCAAGAGCAATTGCAGAAATTGATGGAGAGTATGGATGATCGAAATGTGAGGACAAATAAGGAATTGTTGGAAATCAAGCAAGCCATTGGTGGTATGAACCAGAGAGACAAGGAATTGGATAACTGCAGAGGTGAATCTTCTGCTGGAGGTGACAATTCTAAAGAATTGAGGCAGTTGAACACAAGCAGAGACATTCAGACTGGAGTAACTGGTAATTTTCTCACTCGATGCTCTAGGTTAGATTTCCCTAGATTTTCTAGACAAGATCTGAAAACATGGTTGTATAAGGTGGACCAATTCTTTTCTATGTATGAAATTCCTTATAGTCAGAGGGTCAAGGTCACATCAATTCACTTAGATGGGGAAGCTATTGCTTGGCAGAGGTCATATATAAAAGCTAGGAACACTGCTGTAGATCCTACTTGGACAGAGTATATTTTAGCTTTGAATGAAGTTTGGGGATGGATATGAAGATTCAATGGAATCCATTAAGCACCTGGAACAAACTAGCAATGTAAGAGCTTACCAAGCTGAGTTTGATAGGCTGCTGACTGGGTGAATTTGTCTAATGAGAATGCCATCAGTTGTTTCTTAGGAGGGGTCAAACTTGAATTGAACAAATCAGTAAGGATGCAGGCACGAAAGACCCTGATGCAAGCTTACAAGTTGGCTAGATTGCAAGAGGAAGTTTTTGAGGCACAAGCTCAGTCCTGGGGAATTAGATCTTCTGGAAAACATCAGAATCCCATTTTACCAACTCCAAACTTCCATAGAAATCCGAATGTACAGAGGCCCATACCAGCTAATACTAGTTACAGGAAACCTTTTGATAATTCTTATAACAAACCTAGTGGATTTCAGGGCAATGCTAATGGAAGGAAGCTCTTAACTGCAGCAGAGATGGATGAGAAAAGGGCCAAGGGATTGTGCTTTCTTTGTGATGAAAA
>NW_006238928.1:3896585-4009695 GCF_000226075.1 Solanum tuberosum
CTATCCATCTATCCATCTAGCTGTCTATCTATCCATCTATCCATCTATCTATCTATATATCTATCTATCTATCCATCTATCTATCTATCCATCTATCTATCCATCCATCCATTCATCCATCCATATATCGATCTATCCATCCATCCATCCATCCATCCATCAATCTATTAATCTCTCTATCCATCTATCTATCGATCTATCTATCCATCCATCGATCTATCTATCAATATCCATCTATCTAACTATCTATCTATCCATCTATCCGTCTATCTAAGGTTTTACCTTGGCATTCGAAACACTTACCCACCAATCATAAGCATCCTTTTGTAATAGTGAAATAGCATACTTAAATTTGGCAACATCTGAACACTCCAACTGCTCAAATACCCTCTCCATGCGATCAAGCCATTGTTCAGCATCTGTGAGATCAACAGTGCCTTCAAACTCCACTCCACCCATTTTCCTAATTTTCTCAAAATTAATCCTGTGGGGATCATGCATCGATTCAGCCATATGGTGGAAGAATTCATCCATTTGTTCAAAATGAGGATTCATGGTTTGAGTGACATGACTCATGTGAGGATGTGGACCAGCTCTTACACCCTGATGATTTCCCACTTCAGAACCACTAGTGTGGGGAACATATTGATTCGAGATATGTTCTCCAACCCCTTCCAGTGCATGAGGTTGGGAAACAAAGGCACCCGAACCTTCACGAGCAGCTTCCATAGGTCGGTCAGAAGAAGTGGCCATAACTTAATCCTTCAAAAGGGAAGATCACATTGCATTAGGGATGTGCACTAGATGCATCTGCACTCTACATGCGACACAATTATCATAAACCATATAATCGAACAAATAATCTAAATAGAACCTTTTAGAAAGCAAACAACTATATTAGTAATTCACAACAAAAGTCATAGAACCACAAACCTAGGCTCTCATACCAACACTTGTAGCGATCCTTTCAAAATGATACCACTACTTAAACAAGAAATCTAATTAAATACTTGCGACATTTAAAACCAATTAATGAGAGCATAATGATTTTAATCTAGTAGAGGGATTAGATTCATAACGAACTCCAAAAAAATATAACATTTAAGCAATTAACCGACCAGATCTTCATGCATATGTTAACCTCAAACTCGAGGGTGAAATAACAAGAATATTAAAAGCTTCTGAGTACCGAAATCAGCAGACTCAAGGTTCACACAACTTTCAAGACTTATAGCAAATTAGTATATTACAAGACTTGGTTTTACACACCCCAAAAAGATAAAATCGTATAACCATATTTATATTACAACCCATGGTTATATTACCAAATCAGCACTTAAAATCTCCTGTAAATATACAGCACAAAGATCATGTACAAGTCCCAAGGTTTATACAAACTATATATGCCTATATGCAAATGTGATCTTCCTTAAGGCTTTCAAAATCTCCATCTTCAATGGCTAGCTTCAAGAATCATCGCGAACAGTCCCTACGATAGAAACAACTTTCGCTAAGCATATAACCTAGTGGTGTAAAAACTATAGTTTTGGGGCCCTCAAATTCGACAAGTTATCATTCTCAAGTCAAGGGCAGCACGATGAAAACAAAATCAATAAATCAAGTAAACAATATACAAGGAGTATCAAGTTCAATATTTAAAGGTCCAAATGTCAAGAATGCTCATAGCACAACTTTTCAAGAGATTCAACAATAAGGCTCACCCAATATTACATCATGTCGTCACACTAAGCACGAGAAGGTATCAAGAAGGATCAACGCCCTACATCAAGAACGGTCAAAACCCAATAATCAAGAGAACCAAGAACCATATTAAAAAATGGCTTCCTAGTTCGTACTTAAAATGGACAACTTCCATTCTTAAGACGAACCAAAAATCCAGAGTCAAGATGGCAAATGATCCGAACCAAGAGGCATGCCAAGAGTGACGAAGTCACAGCCAAAAGAAGGACAAGGTCCCAACAAGAGTGCCAAGTGATCAGACAATCCGTAAAAGTGGGCGAATTACTCAAGCATTTTTAATGTATTAAAGAATAGTTACACAAGCGTCTTTAATGTATTAAAGATTACCAATACGACAATGCAAAGTGACAAGATGTAACCAAGGTACCAAGATAACTTTCAGTTATACCAGCAAGTAAAAAAAATACAAGTATAGGTTTATGCACAAACCTCAGTTCTTTAGCACAAAAACAGTCCAACAAAACTCCACGAGTCAAACCGTAGACCTAACAGCGTATCAAAGTCTTCAACTTGTACACGAGGATATACAACCTTAAAAATGAATTCAATATCTTATTTACTTTCTAGCAACTCAATAATGATGAAATAAAATAGGGTTATCATCACAAGTAAGCCTAGCCTGTACAAATATGACTATGCTCCCAAACAGTAAATTCTTGCCATCCTAGTGCATCATGTCGCAAGTAAGATTTGAAATGGCAAACGGCAAAACTGTAATGTATACTCTTCATGAAAGATGTAGGTACCTCTCTTAAGGTCGCAAACAACAAAGAATCACCGCAAAATGTATTTTGGATGAAAAGATATATTCAAAACACTAACAGTTGTCCATACAAGATTTCAAACTTCAGAATCCAGATAGAACTTGTCCTATGATGCGTTCCATATTTCGAATCCATAACAACCAAATTATAGTTTAACATAAACAGAGGAGTTGTAGATATACAAATTAGCTTTCCAAATCATATTTATTCACAGTAAACAAAGTTCTACAGAACGAGATATGCTAAATCTACTAAATGCTACCCAGTTCAAAAATAGGTTTTACTACTTACCAAAGAGAATAGTGTAACTCGATTTCCAGCCAAAAGGACCAAGATTTTTTCTTGTGATCTTGAAGAACAATAGGTTAGATAATGTTCTAATGGAGTTATACTTCAGCTGAGACGAATTTCCTAAGAGGAGGTGTCAAAATATAGTAACACAAGAGGTGCTTATCATATACAGAGCTGTCCCTAAAAGTTGGCTGCCCAACTAATTGTGTGCTGCCCAATTGCATACATATACACCTATATATATATATATCCTTCACCTCCTTTTAATGCTATACATATTTCTAATTAAAACATTACGCAAATCCCCCCATACAATACATTAAATTACGATGACAATTATTTTAAGTAAGGTTGCAAATATAACATTATTTCAAGTTCCCAAAATGAGAATAAACGTATTGTAGTAATTAAGCAGTGGTTTATCGACACGCGACTCTTGTTAGCATTTTTGGGGTGTTACATGAAGGAAATGTCTTGTCGGTATGGGTGTGTGCTATGGATGTGGAAAGGGTGGGTATCAACTAAAAGATTTCCCAACCTGTTCGGCCAAGGGAAGGTAGGGTAACCAAGCCCCCCAAGTGGTTTTAATTTGGATGCTCCCAAGAAGAGTCGCTTTTATGCTCTCGAGTCCCGAAGTGATCAAGAGGGATCCCCGGACGTTATCACCGGTATGTTACAAGTATTTTCCATTAATATTTATGCATTGTTAGACCCTGGTGCTACTTTATCGTTTGTTACACCTTTGGTAGCTATGAAATTTGATGTCCTCCTTGAAACACTAATAGAACCTTTTTCAGTGTCCACCCCAGTTGGTGACTCAGTTGTTGCAAAATGAGTATAGAAATTATCCCGTTTCTTTACCTTATAGAGTCACTCGGGTTGACTTGGTAGAGTTAGATATGTTACACTTTGATGTCATCTTGGGGATGGATTGGTGGCATGCTTGTTTTGCCTCCATTGATTGTAGAACTCGAGTAGTGAAGTTTCAGTTTCCTGATGAGCCAGTTTTTTAATGGAAAGGGGGAAATTCAAGTCCTAGAGGTCGATTCATTTCGTGTCTAAAGTCTTGTAAAATGATTTCTAAGGGTTGTATCTATCATATAGTAAGGGTTAAGGACGTTGAGTCCGAGACTCCTCCTTTAGAGTCGGTCCCCATAGTGAGGGAGTTTCCTGAGGTTTTTCCTGATGACTGGCCCAGTTTTCCTCCAGAACGGGAGATAGACTTCGTTATTGATCTTATACCAGATACAAAACCTATATCTATTCCTCCTTACCGGATAGCCCCAGATAAATTGAAAGAGTTAAAAGCTCAACTCAAGGATTTACTAGATAAGGGTTTTATTCAACCAAGCATATCTCCATGGTGTGCACCGGTCTTATTTGTGAAGAAGAAGGATGGGTCCCTTAGGATGTGCATTGATTATCGCCAGCTGAACAAGGTCACTATAAAGAATAAATACCCGCTCCCCAGAATTGATGATTTATTTGACCAACTCCAAGGGGCGATTTATTTCTTGAAGGTTGACTTATGTTCGGGCTATCACCAACTAAGGGTGAGAGATGTTGATATTCCTAAAATAACTTTCCGAACTAGGTATGGTCACTTTGAATTCATAGTGATGTCTTTTGGTCTAACCAATGCTCCGGCAACCTTTATGGATCTTATGAATGGGGTGTTTAGACAATACCTTGATTCATTTGTGATCGTCTTTATTGACGATAGTTTGATCTATTCTAAGAGTGAGGGAGATCATATGGAGCATTTGAGGATAATTTTGCACGTCCTTAAAGACCAGCAATTGTATGATAAGTTTAGCAAGTGCAGGTTTTGGCTAAGGTCGGTTGCATTCCTCGGTCATATAGTGTCAAGCCAAGGTGTTGAGGTTGATCCTAAGAAGACTAATGCGGTTAACAATTGACCTAGACCTCTAACTCCCACTTATGTACAAAGCTTTTTGGGCTTGGCCGGGTATTATAGAAGGTTTTTTTGAAGGTTTCTCATATATTGCTTCTCCGTTAACAACTTTGACTCAAAATAAATCCAAATTTGAGTGGTTTGAGACTTGTGACAAGAGTTTCCAGGAGTTAAACAATAGACTCACCACCGCTCCGGTGTTGACCTTACCAAAGGGTACTGATGGGTTTGTAGTTTATTGCGAGGCTTCTCGAGTAGGTTTGGGATGTGTCCTTATGCAACATGTCAAGGTGATTGCCTATGCTTCGAGGAAACTCAAAGTACATGAAAAGAATTATCCGACCAATGATCTAGAATTGGCGGCGGTAGTTTTTGCCTTAAAAATTTTGAGGCACTACCTATATGGGGTCCATGTTGATGTGTTTACTAACCACAAGAGTCTCCAATATGTGTTTAGTCAGAGAGATTTAAGTCTCCAATAGAGGAGGTGCTTGGAACTTTTAAAAGATTATGATATGAGTGTCTTTTACCACCCCAGAAAGCTAATGTAGTTGTCGATGCCTTAAGTCGAATGACTATCGGTAGTGTGGCTCATGTAGAAGATGAGAAGAAGGAACTAGTTCGCGATGTACATAGGTTGGCCCGGTTCGGTGTCCAACTGGTAGATTCCTCGAAGGGTGGATTCATGGTTCACTATAGTTCTGAATCATCCGTCATGGTTGATGTGAAGTCTAAGCAACATCTTGATCCTATTTTGATGGAGTTGAAAGAATCGGTTCTCAACAAGTCCGTTGAGGATTTCTCCCAAGGGGGAGATGGGGTGCTTAGGTACGAAGGTAGATTGTGTGTTCCGGATGTTGATGGCTTGAGAGATCATATTATAGAAGAGGATCATGGTTCGCAATATTCTATTCATATGGGAGCCACCAAGATGTACTATGATCTACAGGAGGTCTATTGGTGGAATGGCATGAAGAAGGATATAGCAGCCTTTGTGGCAAAATATCCAAACTGTCAGCAAGTCAAAGCCGAACACCAAAACCCAGGAGGTTTGTTACAATATACAGATCTTCCCACTTGGAAGTGGGAGGAGGTGAATATGGACTTCGTTGTGGGGTTGCCTCGTACTCGAAGGCGACATGATTCTATTTGGGTCATTGTTGATAGGATGATGAAATCCAACCATTTTCTTCTTGTCAAGATTTCCTTCTCGACAAAAGACTATGCTAAGTTATACATTGAGGAAATAGTGAAGTTACATGGGGTTCCTTTGTCCATCATATCAGATCGGGGTATTCAGTGTACTTCTCATTTTTGGAAGGCATTCCAAAGAGGGATTGGTACCAATGTTAAACTTAGTACTGCTTTCCACCCTCAGACGGATGGTCAAGTGGAACGGACTATTCAAACCTTAGAAGATATGTTGAGGTCGTGTGTGATTGACTTCAAGGGAAATTGGAACGATCATCTTCCATTGATTGAATTTGCCTACAACAATAGTTACCACTCAATCATTACCATGTCTTTGTTTGAAGCACTCTATGGTAGGAGGTGTAGATCTCCGGTGGGTTGGTTTGAAGTAGGTGAGTTTTCTCTAATGGGTCCCGATCTAGTTTATGATGCCATTGAAAAAGTTTGACTCATTAGAGAGAGGTTGATGACGGCTCAAAGTTGGCAAAATTCCTATGCCGACAATAGAAGAAGGGATCTTGAATTCGAGATTGGTGATTGGGTCTACTAAAAAATTTCACCTATGAAAGGTGTGATGAGGTTTGGCAAGAAGGGGAAACTTAGTCCACGATATGTGAGACCATACCAAATCTTGACACATGTAGGAAAGGTTGCATATGAATTAGACTTCCCCAGTGAGTTAGCTCCAGTTCACCCAGTGTTTCATGTCTCCATGCTCAAAAAGTGCATTGGTGATCCGGTATTCATCCTTCCCTTAGAGGTTTTAGGAGTTGATGAAAATCTTTCCTATGAAGAAGTTCTGGTTGAGATTTTAGACCGGCAAGTTAAGAAGTTAAGGAACAAAGAGGTAGTTTCTGTTAAAGTCTTATAGAGGAATCACTTGGTTGAGGGTGCTACTTGGGAGGCCAAGGCCGATATGAAGTCCCGCTATCCTCATCTTTTTCTTCTTACTCCTACCCCTACTTGAGCTAAATAGTTCTTGAGTTGGAGTTTTGGAATAATTGTAGTATGAGTTTTCATTATGATTTTCTTATATGTGCATGTTCTTGTGAGAAGTCATGTTTAGCATATATTGAGTTTTCATGATTTATGTAATCCTCATGTTGGGCTACACTTCAGTATTATGGATGCATATTGTACTTCATGAGGTGAATTAATGAACAAGTGTGCTATGGCTCTTTATTGATATGTGTTGATATGGATCTTTATTGATTAATTGTGTTGAGCTTGTTGCATGGAGAAGGTATTTCCTCCTAAGATTATATGAATTGATAAGTTGTGTGCATATTGGGTTGTAGATGTAGTTCTGACTTCCTTGTGATTGCATTGATTAGGTTTTGAAGTGGATTGATGTTCCTCTTATGTTTTGTGCTACGTTTATGATGTGGCATGTTATTGGGTTGCTAGTCCTAAGTCGTTAATCCCCTTATGTGTTTAAAGTGTCATTCAGGGACGAATGTTTCTAATGGGGAGAAAATGTGACACTCCGGAAAATGCTAGGTTAAACTAGAGCCTAAACGATGGGGTGAACGTCTTGAAATAGGAGTATAGGGGTCAAGGCCATGGGACAAGTGCCAAGGATAAAGGGGCCAAGCCAAAGCCAAAAGGCCAAGGCAGCCCCTAGCCATTGGGTACTACCCCAACCTTCACGAGAAGGACCACGAGTCGTGGTCCTCACCATGGCTAGTGAAGGTGGGCGTGGCCATGCCTTGGCCATGGAAATATGGCTTCCAACTTCCCTAGCCACTGCCTCAACTTCACGGCCATCACCACGGTCCGTGGTCTTGAGCACAAACAAAGGGAGGCTCTCGTGAAGTTGCCTTAGGCAAATGGTGAAGTGGGCCTCAAAGTGGCAAGGCCACTGCCTCAAACTCTACGGGTGTGACCACGAGCCGTGAAGAGGCCCATGAAGATGACTTGGGCAAGGAATTGTGAGGGCCATTTGTGGAGGCCACTGCCTCATCTTCACGAGCAAGACCACAATTCGTGGTCCTTGCTACGGACCGTGAAGATGTGCGTGACACCTGGGCAGGATCATTTAACGAAGGTCAATTATGTCCTTTCCTATTTTCGTCCAATTAAATGAGGGGTGTTTTGGGTATTTTAGGGGGGTGTTTTATGTATGATTTTAAGTCATTTTTCATCTATTTTCAAGACCTAACTCAAACTCACAAAATAAATTCCCAAATCCTCTCTTCTCTCACTAAGAAGTTCCTCCATTGAAGAACAAATAAGAATGTCAAGGTTAGGGTTCAGGCTCCAAACTCTTCGTTCCAATTTTGTGGGAACTCTTTGAATAAGGTATGGGAACCTTGGTTCATGGAATATTTTCCTCCATGAAGCCCTCTCAACTCAATTTCAAAAATGGGTTTTATTGTTCAAAAACTAGGGTTTTCATTCTAGTCATGGGTTCTCCCTAAAAACGTTTACATTTTGTTAATTGATGTATATTATGGATGATTTGACGTTTTAATGGTGATTTCATTGTAAAAATCCCCATGAAACCATGAATTACCCTATGACCCCTATTTCATGAATTTAAACGAAGGTATTGATGTAAGGTGATTACTACTACGAATTATGGTTATGAAACATTGCATTATTCTTGCTGATAATAGTATATCCTAAATGTAATTGTGAGGCTTCGTTGAGACCTTGAAAGGAGTAAATTCTAGTCGCAATCTCCCTATCCCATAACTATGTGCCAAATATAGGACTTAGCTAATGGATCCACTTAGAAGCTAAATATGATTAGTTCTACCTTCGCCAAGTAAGAACGCCTTCTATCAGTGTGGGGTTATATGACACCGGATTCCATGTAGCTCACATGGTCTATTCGGTTATGGCTAATATTCGCTAATAACAATAAGATAATGAATATGATAGGAACTATACTATGACTTCTTAATAGGTTTAATTAGTAGGAGTGGGGTTATGGGACTTCACTTTTACATTGCACAAGTAGACTTAGTAGGATTCTATGGGATGGTTTCCTTATGGTGTAATGAGATATGAATTTATGTATGTATAATGAATTGAAGGTGTTATAAATGACTTTCCTTATGTCAGTTTATGTTCTTGTATATTCCTCATTTATGACTATGGATTATGGTAAGCTTGAAGATAATGTTAATGAATATGTCGCTTCAAAGGGATGCTTAATAGGGTTGGTATTATGGGATGCCAACCATACATTACACAAGTGTCCTTAGAGGTTACTAAGGTATTGGTATTTTCATATTATGAGTGT
Source organism: Solanum tuberosum (assembly GCF_000226075.1). Lineage (NCBI taxonomy): Eukaryota > Viridiplantae > Streptophyta > Magnoliopsida > Solanales > Solanaceae > Solanum > Solanum tuberosum. Next base: position 3,905,758 of record NW_006238928.1, read on the forward strand.
ATTGTGACTATAGCTTGTCTTCTATGTTGAAAATGCATATTGGCTTACCAAACTTGATAAATACATACTTCGAAGAGAAATGTCCTATTTAGCATATATAAATGTTTTTATGCATGTTTTCATACTTAGTACATATTTGTGCTAACCCCTTCTTTTCTACATTCTATGAGTATAGGTCCCAGACGTTGATTCATTACTTCCTTCTTCAAAGTAAATCTTGGGTCGACTATTCCCTAAGTTTTGGTGAGTCCACCAGTTCGAGGACCAGATGTTTATTTCAGTCTTAGTTTTAGTCGTACTTTATTATGTTAAGTCTTTCATTTATGTAAAGGGTTAAGTCCCTAATTTCGTACTCTTATGTTTAGATGGTTTTTAATGAGACAAGGCTAGTATTTCCACAACTCTTTATATATGGAATTTGAAGTTTGACTTCTCTTTAGAAAAGTTTTAATTTTCGGCATTATTTCTTCTGACATTATGTGTATGATTATGCTAAGGGCTTGTATGAGACTCCTTCGGGGTCGACGACTCCATGTTACGTCTAGGGTGTAACCCCGGGTCGTGACAAAACCTACATCATATAAGAGAAACATTTCATACGCAGCTTCAAGTCATACTTGTGTCATGCATAGATGATGTTTTCGTAATCAAGACACAACTTTCTATGCAAGTGGCTACGATCGTACAATAGTAAAGTAACCGAACCAAGGGTTGGGATCGTTCCCACAAGGAGTGATTTAGAGAATTAATAGAAAAAAAAAATTAAGTTCTAATTAGTCATAGCTAAAAACATTATCGAATACAAACATATTAAATCTAATGGGTGACGCAAGAGTGTCAGTTAACGATGGGGGTTTGTAACAAGTAAGCAAAAACAACAAAAATACAAAGAGTACTAATCAAGGAGATGGGATTCTTGGGATGTGATAGGAATACGAGTTAAACTACATCATTGGCTACAACCTTTTAATAATAAATTCATTGAATATTTGGTAAATTCTCTCTCGAGCAACTTACCCCAGATCGACCCGGTTCCTCTCGAACACCGAGTTGCCGTAATAAGCAAAACCTCTGCCTTGGCCCACTCACTCTCTCGAGCTGAGTGTGTGGGAGAAGGACTAGGGTTCACTCTCTCGAGCTGAACCTCACATTGACCGAATCCCACCGGCCATCAATTTAGTAGTCTTAGTTTTACAACCTCTCTCTCGAGCAAGCCAAAAACACAAAAGTGAAATCGTATTTGCAACTACAATTTCATTAAGTTCCAACACAAATACTAAACGAAATCACATTTAAATAACGATTAAACTATCAGCAAGCAAGACGAAACAATTAACTTAACCCATATTCACAAAATCACACCCATAGAATTGGGGTTTTTAGCTAGACATGTATAAGAGATAGAAATTTATACCAATATGAATTTGCATTCAAATGGGTATGAAGATTTAAGTCTCAAAACAAGCCAAGAGTGAAGAATCTCCGAGATCCAAGTTTAAATCTTGGAGTTGAAACCCTTTGAGTCTTCAAGTTCTTCAAAACCCTCTCAAACATAGAACTCAAAAATAGAAGCAAAGTCTGAAAAGTATTATTCAAAGCTAAAAATTCGATACTAAGCTACAATTCTCAACGAGTATTTGTAGTGTTTGAAAATTTGTGTTACAGCAGATCACTTGGTGCAGTTAGTTGGGATCGTCGATCAACTCGGCGATCCCCCCTTTGGTATAGTCCATCGATGTCTTGTGTTAGCCTTAAGCATCATCGTGTTTTGGATTATTAGGCGACATAGTACTGCTTCACGGAACTGCTCGGTGACACGCCAACTGCTATTTTTCACCGCCAATTTGATCCTTTCTTTCAGGGCTCAGCACACTAGAACAAAAGGTGAGGATAAGACCCTTTGGCGAGTTGCCAAACGGGTTCAGCGATTCTCAAATCTTCATTACTTTGTTCTTTCTATTGCCTTTGTTCCTTTTTGCTAAGTAGTTTCCATGGTTTCCCTCAAACTCCAAATACCTGAAACTTAAGGGTTTTCATCAGATATTGAGACAAAATGTGCATCTGAGGACACTAATTCTATCAAAATTTAGCCCTAAGTGAGTCCAATTTGTGGACTCATCAATAGATAAGACCCTATAAATCTACCCATACTAAGTATCACTTTAGGCTGTCATACAAACTCATTAGTTGGGGACTACTCCGTTTCATATAACCTTAGAACACTATGAGGTACTCCCTTAAGCACATCTTAGTTCATTATTAGGTTGAACACTATGAGATGCTTCTTCTAGCATGTCTTAGTTCATTATTACCTTGAACATTATGAGATTCTTCTTTAAGCATATCTTAGTTCATTAATGCTTTTTAACACTTTGAGATACTTCTTCAAGTATGTATTAGTTTATTTTTACTTTTGGAACACTATGAGATGCCTTTCTAAGTATGTCTTAGTCCATCTTTCTCTTGAACGCTAAGAGATACTTCTTTAAGTAGGACTTAGTTCCTTGGATACGGATATTGCTACTAGAAATCCGAACTCCACTAGGTCAAGGCTTCCATCTCATGAGACCTACTTTAAGGAAACCCAAACTTTACGATGTGACGGTCCCCCTTTTTCTTGTGGAAGACCGAACTCCACTATGTGAGAACTTCCACCTCATTGTCAATATCCACTTAGGGCCAAGCATACACCCATAGGCTAGTTATTAAGCCTTACTTAACATTCATGTCTCATAGAAAGATGTCCTTGACAATCAATCCAGTTTTCAAGTGAGTCTATCACTTTATGCATTCAAACATTCATAAGGTAGACTAGGTGGGTAAAGGCCTTCCACCACAATTCTATCTATTAGTCTACTATTCATCATATAGACTTTTACTCTCAAAGCCTTTTCATACATCATTCATCATATTAGCTTTACTTTCAAAGCCCTAGTGATCAATATTCATGACTACAATCCTTACTCTCAAAGATTTACTTCCTAAAATCTTCATACATACTTAGATCACAAGATATTCTAGTCAGAAGCTTCATTCTTAAGCAATTCTAGTCATAATTCACCATAAAGGCTCAACCTCAATCATTACTAGTCATGATCCATCATATATACTTTAATCTAATTCAATTCATGTCTATATACTTTCATTCTTAAACAATTACTATGCACATCATCAATTCTAGAAGATCATCTCTAAGTCTTCAATTTCCCTCCTTAAGGTACAAACCCACATTACTTCAATTTCATTAATTAGACTAGGGTTAGGCATAGAAACATGTAATTTCATCATAATAACTTGCTTTTCTACTAATTCAACCATAACAATCATTATTCACTCAATTGGATCAACATCCATCATAACCCACAACATTGAAGAAACCCTAACTTGAATTGGGGAAGTTCTTCATCAAATTGGGGAATTCTAGGGGACTCCATGGATGGAAGAATCCATGGATGAATAAGCTATCATACCTTTATTAAAAAGCCTAAAAAATTGTGCAAAAATGGAGTCTTGTTTTTTACCTAGCTTCAAGCTCTATCTTCTTGTCCAAGTTTTAGAGAGAGAAATATTTGAGAGAAGAACTTTTGGGGAATTAATTTGGGTCTTGAGAAATAATGACTTAATTGGGGTGGTTAATTGGTTAAAATAGCTTATATAGGTGTACTAAGACCATACAAAACGACCTCACCTTATTCACACATAATTTGGAATTTACCAAATCGACCCTCACTAGGCAGCCTTGTGCCAGGCACCACGAGCAGTGGTCCCTACTACGAGCCGTGGTCCTGCCGTGGTTTTTGGGCAGTGGCTAGGCCATTGTGGTTTGGCTTTCAAAAATCCTAATGCATCTTCACGAGCCTTTCCACAAGCTGTGGTCTTCACCACTGGCCGTGACGTAGCTCGTGAAGGTGAGCCATTTTGAGGCTGTTCAAGGTAGCTACTGCATTAGCCACCACAAGCCGTGGTGGTGGAAGTGAAGTGGGGCAGTGCTAGGACACCATGGGTCAGCCTTGGCCCTTGGCCTTGGCTCTTGACCCTTGTTTCCCTCACACATAGCCTTAGTTGACCTACTAAACTCGGGGGTGTTACAATATCTCCCCCTTGGAAATATTCGTCCACGAATGGTGTTCTAGGCACTTCTTAAGTTTACGACTCTAGATTAGCAATCCATCATGCATGCAACTCACCTAAATGCACATAAACAAAGGAGAAAGTTTATCTCCAAACTAAACATACTCAATGCAACACAAGGAAGTAGGAACTACAACTAACAACCCATTTATGCATGAAATCTCAAGACTCATCATATTGATAGGAGGAACTACCTTCTCTAAACTAAAATCATGCTCAACACCATCTTATGGAGCTCATATGACATTTACTCTCAAAGGCATACTAAAGCATGTTCAAAAATTCATCACATGAAGCATGATGGCAACTTTTACACAACACACAACAACATGATGAAATGAATCATAAAGCTCATTTTCTTACTAAAACATAGTTTTCTCAAGAACATGCATATAAACAAATCATTGTAACATATAGACACACAATGACCTTACCATCAAGGCACACCATCTCTCCTTTGGGAGCAAGCCTCAATGGATTTTTTCTAGACACCATCTCTTTTAATTCTACTAAGGTCAGATCCATACCTAAAATCAATCTTAAAAAGATAACTACCTCCTTGAAGTTGGTCAACACTTACACTTTTCTCCCTCACCTTAACTAGGTGGCTCATGCAACTAACATATCAAAAAATGACATCTAAATTCTAACAAAACATAAGCAATCAATTAAGAAGCTACTAACATACTGGAATCCACATTTGGAGCACACTCTTCTTCACCTTTAGCTTGAACTGCATAAAACTTATTCTTCTTTTGGGCATTCCCATCCGAACAACTAGAAGCAACTTGTTTATCCTCCCTTCCCTTAGCCTTAAGCACCGGGCAATCCCTCATTTTGTTCCCACCTTTATAACAACCATCCGTGTCGGCGAGGCACCTACCCTCATGATTCCTTCCACACCTCACACAGGTAGACTTAGTCATATAAGATCCACTACCCTTCTCTTGGCTATGCTTAGGGGTATAAGTGGAATCTTGACCGAAATACCTTTGGTTAAACCTAAGTTGACCTTGTCCCTCAGACTTCGCATTAGAAAAGTTCCCATCACTGGTCCTAGCTCTTTTCGCCTCCCTATTCTTTTCCTTAAGTTTTAACTTCTCATTTTGTTAGGCATACACCATAAGAGGTGAGATATCCATATTATGAAGGATCATTGTCGTACATCATTCTTTTCCTACCATGTCGGACACGCCCGTCAAAAACCTACTCATCATATCCCTCGAATCCAATACCATAGATGAAGCATACTTGGATAGTTGGGTGAATTTCAAGGCATACTCCTTAATACTCATGCTACCTTGCTTAAGGTTAATGAACTATTCCACCTTAGCTTCTCTCAACTATCGGGGAAAGAGCCTATCAAGAAACACCGATTTGAACACCTCCCACTCTGTTGTACTCGCTCTACGGTCCGTGGTTCAGGAGTTGGTCAAAATTCCAGGATCTTCAAACGACAATTGCCACTTACAGTCCGTCCTGTTCCTCCGTGGTTCAAGTACTGGAACTCATCTCTCTGATCAAAAGGACTGTCGTGCGGGACGGTACTTCATTAAAGCTATGGGGAGTCGTTTGTCTCTGTGATTCCGCAATTAGTTAGACATCCTTGAACTCACATCCAAGCCTCCATACCAACCGCCTGTAAATTGAATGACGGTCCGTGGTTGGGCTCCGTCAACTACTAAGTCTACCATTTCTGTTCTTTTCTCTCAACCGCTCCAAACCTATTTCCTGCAAAAATTACATCAAACCATCATCTCGAACAATAAAATTCCCAAGATTCATCCAAATTTCAAGTGAAATGCATCAAAAAAATTGTAAACTCACGGTATATGAATACCGATGTTAGGTGAAGTGACTGGGAGTTTGAGGTGGACTATTGGGTTTACTTGAAGGTTTCATCCATGAAGGGTGTTATGTGATTTGGTAAGAAGGGGAAGCGTAGTCCCCGATATATTGGTCCTTAGAGGATATGGCAAAGGATTGTCAATGTATCCTATGAGTTAAAGCTACCGTCAGAGTCGGCAATAGTCCATCCGGTGTTTCACATTTCTATGTTGAAGAAGTGTATGGGTGATCCTTCACTTATTATACCGACTGAAAATATTGGTACTACGGACATCCTATCTTATAAGGATATTCCCGTTGAGATACTTGATAGTCAGGTTCCAAGTTGAGAACCAATGAGGTTGCATCACTCAAGGTCTTATGGAGGAATCAGTTTGTTGAGGAAGCTACTTGTGAGGCTGAGCAAGCTATGAAGAAGAGATACCCACATCTATTTGAGTTTGGAGATATTGCAAATCAAGGTACTAATTATTTCCTTGGTACTCCTTAAATTGATATGCTGAGTGTCTTAAATTGCATGTTGGGTGTTTGAGCTTGGTGTTAGAAGTTGCCACCCTTAATTAGTTCTACTTAGAGTAACCTCATTTAAAGATGAGTGTTCCCAAGAGGGAGATATTGTAACACCTCGGTATTAGAAAAATTCAAATACAGAAAGAACTAATTTGGAAAGAGACAAATTGAGAATTTGACTAATTATACGTAAGTTGTGAGTTTTGGGTCAACTTAAAATGACCATAAATTTCAGTACAGGATGAGTTAGTTGTCCCATAATATATCAAATGAAAGGTATTTAAAACCTCTTTCCAATTCCACTGAGTTTGCTAATTTTTGAGTTTGGATGAGGGGGATATGCCTATTTGAAGTCGGCCCATCCATTTAAGGAAATTTACCCAAATTAATGAGGGGTATTTTGGTCTTTTCTTTACCCCATCAGCTTTAAATGTTTTTAGTAATATTTTAAGGGTCCATACTTATATTGGTCAGTTTTCACATTCATAAATACACTTAAGGTTTTAGTGAGAAGTTCAAGAGGAGAAAAGAAGATAGGTTCAAGACGTTCGTCAAGATTCTTGAGATTTGTCGAAGAATTTGGCTAAGGGCTTGATCCCTAAGAGGTATGTAAGCTCTAATAGTGTTGGGTTCGTTCACCCACACGTCAATGATGTGATTTTAAATCCGTAATTTCATTCTTTAGGGTTAATGATTTGAGTTCTTGATGAGTTCTTGAATTGTTGTTCTTAAATCGTTGATGAGTTTATTCAGTTCTTGAAATGAATGTTAGAAGTTTAAGGGTTGTGTTTGAGTAGATTTTTGCGTACTTATGTTGGGTATTCGAATCTAAGTGAGTTGGGAAGAAACCGTTTTTTTCTAGGCGAATTAGGGCCAAAAAGCAAAGAAGAAAATTCGTTGAAATGTTCTGGGGACGGGCTGGGGCGACCCACCCCAGATGCGCCAAAGGGGCTAGGGTAGCGCGCCAGCAGTGCGCTCTGACGTTTAGGGGTTGGTGTCTCGTGCTAGAAGTGCGCCGGGGTCGCCTCCCTCTACCCTTTTTCCGTCGTTTGATCCATCTAAGTTCTTTTAAAGTGTACCTTTACTCCCTTTTAATTCTAACTAATCTAAACTACATCTAAAAATCGAGAAATCCTTCATAACATGAACCATAACTCTTGAATTCATAATTCAAATTAAAGGTAGAAATAAGATTAAAGTCTTGAGAGTTCTTTCGGGTCGTTTTAAGAATTCTTTTACATTCTTTTAAAACTTGTTTTTAAGACTTAAGTATGAGGTTGAGTAGAGTTGAGTTTCATTTTTCAAAATGAATATATGGGAACTAATTATTCCCAAGAGTAAATGTTTTTACATTTAAAATGAAGGGAAAACCTCAATTTCAAAATGAGTTCATGAGGAGTTTTGAGTACTAACTCTTTTAAGACAAATCTTTCGAGTAATAATCTCAAAGGTCGAGGATGAGGAAATGTTTTTAAACATATGAGTTGATTTATATTTTTGAAGTAGTATTGAGCACCGATATGGGGACGAGTTCAAATAATTCAAAGTCCTCATAAACCATGTAGCCAACATGGGTAGAAAGTGTCATACTTTTTAGGTGATTGTCACGACCCAGGGGTACCCCCTAGATATAACATGGCGTATAGAACCCCGAAGGACTCCATACAAGCCACTTAGCTCTCATGACATAAGAAATAAACCAATAAGAGTAAAATAATAGTCCAAGTCCAAAACATTTTTATAAAAATAAAGCGGAAGTCTAAAAACACTTGTCTCATCATAGCCATCTAATACAATAGAATAGCAAATACATCATGTCCAAAAGTGAAATACAGGGAAAGGAAATACAACAATGAAAGTTTTTCCTTGAAGCATGAGGACTCACCAAAGCTCGGAATATCTCAAGTCAACCTCTAGACACAAAATTGATGACCCTGACTGTCGGACCCTACATTTGGGGAAATGTAGACAAGAGTATGCGTTAGAAAAAAACAATGTACCAAGTAATATATCTATGCATAAAATATTTAAAACATGCTAAAGGGGACATTACATTTCATGACATGCAATTGACAAAGATAAAACATGTGATAATAGAGTTAGAAAATATAAGTAATAAAACCATGATCAATGCAAGTGAACATCATCTTTAAAACCTTTGAACTCATATTCGATACTTCTTGAAGTAACTTTAGTTCATTATTAATATGGAAATTAGCCTTAACTGACATAGAGACCATGTGAGCTATAACATGATCCCCCGGTGTCTCCCACACCGAAAAGGGTTGTCCTACTTGCTAAGGTAGAACTATGAACTTCTAGCTTAAATGGATCCACTATGAACTAAGAGTACTAATCAAGGAGATAGGATTCTTGGGATGTGATAGGAATACGGGTTAAACTAGATCATTAGGTCCATGATTTTAATAATAAATTCGTTGAATATTTGTGAATAGCCTAGACTATAGTGGGGGTAAATCCTCTCTCGAGTACCTTACCCCGAATCAACCCAGTTTCTCTCGAACACCGAGTTGCCATATTAAGCACAGCCTCCGCCTTATCCCACTCACTCTCTCGAGCTGAGTGTGTTGGAGAAGGACTAGAGTTCACTCTCTCGAGCTGAACCTCATGTCGACCCAATCCCACCGGCTATCAATTTAGTAGTCTTAGTTTTACGATTTCTGTCTCGAAAAAGCCTGAAAACACAAAGGTGAAATCGTATTTGTAACTACAATTACATTAAGTTCAAACACAACTTCTAAATGAAATCACATTTAAACAACGATTAAACTATCAGCAAGCAACACCCAACAATTAACTTACCCCATATTCACAAAATCATACCCCAAGAATTGGGTTTTCTTTAGCTAGACATGTACAAGAGATAGAAATTTATACCAATATGAGTTTGCATTCAAATGGGTAATGAATATTTAAGTCTCAAAACAAGCCAAGAGTGAAGAATCTATGAGACCCAAGTCCAATATATTGGAGTTGAAACCCTTTGAGTCTTCAAGTTCTTCAAAACCCTCTCAAACTTAGAACTCAAAAATAAAAGCAAAGTCGGAAAAGTAATGTTCAAAGCTAAAAATTCGATACTAAGCTACAACTCTCAACGAGTATTTATAGTGTTTGAAAATTTGTGTTGCAGCGTATCACTCGGAGCAGTTTGTTCTGATTGCCGATCAACTCGGCTATCCGCCCTTTGGTATAGTTCATCATTGTCTTGTTTTAGCCTTCAACATCTTCGTGTTTTGGATCATTAGGAGACATAGTACTGCTACGCGGAACTGCTCGGTAACACGCAGACTGCTCCTTTTCACCGCCGATTTGATCTTTTCCTTCAGGGCTCAGCACAATGGAACAAAAGGTGAGGATAAGACCTTTTGGTGACTCGCCGAACGGGTTCGGCGATTCTCAGATCTTTATTTCTTCGTTCTTTCATCTGCCTTTGTTCCTTTTTGCTAAGTAGTGTCCATGCTTTCCCAAATCTCCAAATACCTGAAACGTAAGGGTTTTCATCAGATATTGAGACAAAATGTACATTTGAGGACACTAATTCAATTAAAATATAACCTTAAATAAGTCCAATTTGTGGACTCATCACCGGTGGCTAGGTTTTCCACACCTCCTTTGCAGAAACTAACTTAGGACCAGGACCCATCACACGACTCGCGATGGCGTTCACGAGCCGTCTAGTGGCTCATTGAGAGGGTCTTGTTTTGGGGTAACTTGGAGAGCTCACTACCTAACTCACCAGGAGTCGTTGTCCCCACCACGAGCCGTCATGGTGGTCTTGGGAGGTGGAAAGTGCTTGGTGAAGGTTGCCCAAGCTTCTTTCCTTGTCTCTTGCCCTCTCACTCAGATCTCGTTTAGCCTACTAGATTCCGAGGTGTTACAATGATTCTTTCTTGCTTCTTAAGCATAGCTTAGTAGATCCACTTAGTTGAGAATGTCTTAAAATCCAGCAAGGTATATGATAGTACTGGCAACGTGGGTGAGACGTTGTATCATCACATATCTCATAGTGATGGCTGTCGGTTAGAGAATCGCCAAAAATTGAGTTATTTTTTTTATGTAAATACAAATTGAGTTATTATTGAATTCTTAAATACATCTACTTGTTATCTATTGTTTTAAATTCTTTATTGAAACTACATTTATATTGATGTGTTTATATTGCATTGACTTTAGTATCCATGAGTTGAGGTTGAGTTGAGTAGAGTTGAGGCGCGTATGTTTCCTTCTTTGCAATTTCAAGCTTTTATATTATGTTTAGTGTTCCCCTTATATTATTGTACATTCAATGTACTAATGCCATTTTGTGTGCATCATTTCATGATGTAGATAAATGAGATTAAGGTCATCAACAAGCATTTTGTTGATACCATAGTAGTTCGAGTTAGCTTTGGTGATCATCCTTGCTTCCGGAGGATTCCATTTACTTTTTAGTTTTGTGTTAGGATGTCATGGGTCTCGTTCTGACTTCCATCTTTGTCATTTAGAGGCTTCATAGATAGACAATAGTACTTCATGAGTCTTTTTCATTTCCACTGTGGATGTTTAAGACTCGAGTTGTGTTCTTTTGGCCAGTTGAATGTTCTTATACATTTTTGAGTTTAATATTTTGAGACGTTGAGTTTAAAGTTGTACTTTTAAATTTCTTTTATGGTTAAGTAAGTCTTCCACTGAATATTGAGCCAGGCCAAGGGTTCGCTTGGGGCCAGCAATAGTTCTCGAGTGCCGAAAGTCTAAGGTGTAGGCTCGGGTCCTAACACTATCTATCTACCTAAAAAGGGATGTGCTTGAACTCGTCTTATCCCACCAATACAATTGAACATAAAGCCCAACAATTACGATAAAGTGTGGAAATAAAATGATGGTAAACCTCCAATACTATAAAATAATGCGGAAATTCATAATCAACTTATATATATCTCCAAAACCTAGTTGTCACTTGTACAAGCCTGTAAAATATTAAAATTGGTTCTAAAGAAAGAGCCTCAAATGACATTGTTTCTACAATAAAACAAGAACATAATTAAGGAGTAGGAGGGTCCGCTGAGATGACAAAAAACTATCTCACAAATCTCCACAAGAAGCGTCGGACAAGAAGGGAAGAGAATGTATCATGAAGATCTGGGCTCATAACCTACAAAAATGTAGAACCAAGGGGTGAGTACCAAATAACACGGTACTCAGCAACCGAACTCCTAAGCACAACTTAAGAATATAGAATACGGGTAATCCTACCACCCCAACCGAACGTCTAGAACTATAATCTGGAAAAAATCAGTCTTAATCTAGTAGTTCACTATTTACATTGCACATTGTTCAATAACAACACTACAACAATTACAAATCAACAACACATGATATCAATTTCACCAATCATAAATGTAACACCCCGCTAGTTGAAAGAACTAGAATAAGAAAGAAATCACTTTTGGAAAGAATGAAAATCTGAAATTTGACAAGTTAAGTTAATAATGAGTTTTGGGTCATCTTCAAACGACCATATCTCTTAGTACAGGATAACTTAGATGGGCTACAAGATATCAAATGAAAGGACTTTGAATTATCTTTTCAACGCCACTGAGTTTGCTAATTTTTGAGCTCGTATGAGGGAGGTATGCCTGTTTGAAGTTGGCGTGTCTGGAAAAGGAAATTCACCCGGATTTGAGAGGGTTATTTTCGTCTTTTCATTACCCAATTAGCTCAATTCATTTTTATTAATTTAATTGGGGTCTAAAATTATTTGGTTCAGTTTATGCTTTAAAAAATTACGCTAGGGTTTTGAGAGAGGAGAAAACAGGAGAAAAGCCAAAGTTCATCGGGTTCTTCATTTTCGCTTACGAATTCGTCAAGGGTAAATCCCTACGAGGTATGTGAGATCACATAGTGTTAGGTTCATTCACCCACGCGCCAATCATGTTTAACTCAGCGTATTTACGTTCTTGAAAATAGAGAAATTGAGTTCTTAATGGATTTTGTTGAAGTTTCTATTGGGATCTTGATTGTTGAGATTTTGAGGAGTCATTGAGTTAATTGCATGATATTTGAGGTTGTTTTTTAATACATTCTTGTATACTTTGGTTAGGTATTCGAATCTAAGTGTTTGGCGAAGAAACCAACTAAATCTAGACGATTTAGGTTCAAAAAACGAACAAGAAAATTCATGAATTTTTTGGGCAGCGGCACGGGGTGCCACGCCACTCAGTGCACCCTAAGACAGAGTCTATTGGTTGGGCACTAGGGTACCGCACCACTCAGTTCCCCACAACCCATATTCTGCAGTTCGGGGTCTGGCGCCCTGCGCCACTCAGTACACCAGGTTCTCTACCCTTTCCCATTTCCTTCTGTTTGACTTCCCTCAAATCGTACCTATGGTTTCTAGTTGATTTCTAAACTCTATGGTACGTATAAACATTGAGAAATCATCCATAAACATGAATCATAACCTTGAATCCATAAATTCAAATTCAAGGAAAGTTAAAAGCCAAGTCTAGAGATTCTTAGAGTCTTTTCAAAACTATTTTACAAATGTTTTAAACTTGTTTTAAGACATTAGCATTGAGTTGAGTAAGAGTAAGACTGAAGTTCATTTTCTTCAAAAGATTATATGGGAATTAAGTTTCCCAAAGAGCAAATGTTTTCACATTTAAACAAGAGAGGAAACACGGATTTCCAAGATAGGTTTTGAGCTAGTTTTTGAGTAATAATCTCAAACCACAGAAAGATATATGTTTTTAAGCATATGAGCTAGTTACATTTTGGGACTAGTATTGAGAACCGACTTGGGGACGAGTAGAATTCAGATAAATCAAAGTCTGCATAAACCGTGTAGCCAACATGGGTAGAAAATGGTCATACTTTTTAGATTATTCCTTAATGATTTTGGCAAAGACTAGTGGATCCACGTAGTAGTAGGTTATATACCCCTGGCAAGGTATAGGAAGGCCCTCGCAGCATGAGGCAATACATTGTATCATCTCATAGTGATGGTTGTTGGTTATAGAATATCCCACAGAGTTACTTGTATTTTCATATACAAAACTAAGTTATTGTTGTGTCTTTTATACACTGAGTTGTTATTTACATGATTTAAAGTTTTTCTTTATATTGCACCTTTGATTCTACATTATATTGAAGATGAGTTGAGTTGAGAAGAGGTAAGTGCTTATTTTAGATTCCAATTCAAGCTTATGTTTTGTTTAGATTTACCCTCACATGCTCGTACATTCAATGTACTACTCCATTTGGACTACATCATTTTATGATGCAGATACGGGTAACCGGGATCAACATTCAGCACTTCGTTGATCCAGTTGAGCATTTTAGAGTCATTTGGTGAGCCTCCTTGCTTTACGGAGGATCCCTTTTATATTTGCTATGTCATTTCAGTTATTAGGATGATCGGGGTTCTTTTCCCAACATCCCTCATGGTATTAGAGGCTTCATAGAAAGCTAGTTATAGTTCATTAGTGTTTTCATTTTCATTTAGTTTATGTTAAGACTAGAGTTGCCTTATTGGCCAGTTGAATGTTCCTTTACAACATTGTAGTGTATTACATGAATTTATCTTTCTTGAGTAAATTCTTCTGCTGAGTAGTAATGTCACTCCCCGAGGCTACCCTTTGACGTAAACACGAGACCAAGGATCATGAGTGACCCGAAGCTAACCTTGAGATGGCATATCATAAGCATACTTAAAAAAATACTATGCGGAAACTAAAAACATAAAATAAACGAAATGATGGGGAATACCCAAGCTAAATCTGAATTTATAAAAAAATACTAACAATGCGTTTAAGATACTGAAATTATAACTCAAATAATAGAGTGGAATCTGTCTATGTCTGAAATAAGCCTCCAACTGACTAGAGATGCAAGACATGCCCCCAACTAAATCTAGCAAATACTTAAAAACTGAAATGAAAAGACTAAATATAGAAACATATGTATTGTCCTCAAAATATGAGGAGTCACCACTGAAGCTGTTGAAATGGAGATCGGGAGCCGATCTATGCGTGATCTGGATTATGAGTACCTGAACTTACATCACGAGAAGATGTAGCGCAGAGTATGCGTCAGTACTTGAAAAGTATTGAGCATGCAGGATGGGGTACACCTGAACAAACATATAACTCAACAAGGCATATTGCGCAATGATATAATTTGAACATGATGAACATACTGAAAAGATACTCAATAAGAACTAAACTGAATGTAATGGCCAAGTACACAACATGTTGAAACTGGATAGTGAAATATATAACGGGGAACTTGGACAATGCACTAGAATCTGACTGATGGAGCTACTAATAACCAACATAAAACAACATGAGCTAAATGTGGAGTCCGATGTATACGTTCTATCGAGAGGACCCAATACACCTTGCCAATGGTATAAAGGCATGACTGGCGTGATCATTAAATATAATGCCCACAGAGGTAACTTACAAACCTACGAGGGCACGTAGTTCTGGGACTATGAGGATGACTAACCCTAGTCTAACTCGGTATTAAGTCTAATCCCAACTGAATATATGTACAATACAACATAATTGAAATATATTTGATAGCTCAATGTTTTGACATGCTAACTGAAAATGCAACATTAAGTAGTGGTAATGAAGCAGTTGAAAACTGAGGTATGTATATCTATTTTTCTGTCCTAGCTAGTGTAATTCATGGACTAAATGAATCTACACAACTATGGTTCTGAATTTTATGCAAGGAACTAAGCAATACCGTTACAACAACATCAAAATTTAATTAGGAATATTCTAACAACTAATTCACAACAATTTTGAACATTCAAGAAACCCTAGGTCTAGATAATATGAAGGGAATCAAGAATCTGATTGAATTCTAGGGACCTAATGGGTGAAAGGAACCCACTAGTGAAATCCCACATAGCCGGTGACGAATTCCATGGAGAAATCTTTCAATTTCGGGGATGAAATGGATGAAAACCTACTATGTTCTTTGAGAGGGGTTTGGTCGACTCTTTCTCATCTTTTCGTTCTATGTTTAAGAATTTTGGTAAATGAATCGCTTAGGGTAGATTCTAATTAAGTTGCTAGGCTAAAACTGACCAAAGCTACGTTGTTTAGGGGTTAAACGACATATTTTAGGGGTCCAATGCATAGGGAAAAGACTAAACGCCCACTGACTTAAAAGTTGTCGGGGCCACAGACGGTCTGTCCTGGTTAGCCGTTGTTCAGCGTCAGGGAGTGCTGCTGAGGGTCACGATCCACGGACCTGGACCACGACCCATGGTCTTACCTACAGTCCATGGGTCCGGCCGTGGGTCGTGGCCTGGCTGAAATTTTCTGGGTTTTTAGGGAGGGGCTGCAGGTGGCAAATCACAGGCCCCACCTACGGTCTGTGGGTCGCCCTACGGTCCGTGGGTGGTCCCCGTTGGCAGCACCTGCAACTTCTATTTTTCTGTATTTTGGTAGTTCTAGCTTATGAGGTGTTACATGATCTCCCCCTTGGGAATAGTCGTCCTTGAATGAAGACTAAACTAACTGAATATAGAGGAAAAGAGAAGCAATCCCTACCACTAAGTGCTAAAAGTGATTTGTAACAAAACTAAGTTCAAAGAACATGAAAATACGCTGAAAATGCAGGTATAATTGAAGGAACAAAATACTAAGACTGAATTCACGCATGAGTAACTGAAAGACAAGAGAGGAACTATTACCTCAAGCTGGAATGTAATCGGAAGGAAATATATGAGGATACTTGTCCTTCATGGTTGCTTCTGCTTCCCAAGTAGCTCCCTCTACGGACTAAATCCTCCACAAAACCTTAACTGAAGTGACTTATTTGTTTCTCAACCTTTGACCTAGCGATGAACAATTTCAACTAGCAGATCTTCATAAGTGAGACTATCCTTCACAACCACATTTTTCAATGGTAATATCGATGTTGGATCACCCACACACTTCTTCAACAACAAAATATGAAATATTGGATGGACTGCTGCTAGTTCTTCTGGTAACTTTTTACTTATACGTCACTTTACCAATCCTTTTCAAGATTCTGTAAGGACCTACATATCTGGGACTGAGCTTCCCTTTCTTGCCAAACCTCATCACCACCCTCATTGGTGACACTTTCACGAAAACCCAATCATCAAGTTGGAACTCCAAGTCCCTTTTCCTAACATCTGCATAAAACTTCTGACGACTCTTGGCTGTCTTAACTATGTCTCTGATGAGCTTAACTTTTTCCATAACATCATGAACCGAATCTGTCCCTATCAAGGGTGCTTCATCTACTTCAAACAAACCAACTAGAGATTTACATCTACGCCTATACAGTGCCTCATAAGGGGTCATCTGAATACTTGAATGGTAACTATTGTTGTAGGCGAACTCTATAAGAGGAAGGTGATAGTCCCAATGGCCATTGAAGTCAATCACACAAGCTTTCAATATGTCCTCTAAGGTCTGAATGATATGTTCTGCATGACCATCCGTATGAAGATGAAATGATGTGCTGAGATTTACCTGGGTACCAAGACCTTTTTGAAATGACTTCTAGAATGAGAGGAAAATTGAGGACCTCTATCTGAAATGATAGACAAAGGAACCCCGTGCAACCTAACTATCTCATTAATGTAAAGCTTGGCATAGTCCTCCACTGAATCTGTAGTCTTAACAGCCAAAAAGTGAGCGGATTTAGTAACTCTGTCTACTATCACCCAAATGGAGCCATGATGTTTGTGAGTACGAGGTAAACCTATAATGAAGTCCATGTTGATTACTTCCCACTTCCATGTTGATCTCTTGAGTCATACCCCCTAGTTTCTGATGTTCTACCTTCACCTGTTGACAATTGGGGCACTTACCCACAAAATCCGCTATATCCCTATTTATACCATTCCACCAAAACATTTCCCGTAGACCACGGTACATCTTAGTGGCGCCTTGATGAATAGAATACCTGGAGTTATGGACTTCTGTAAGGATATGTTGTCTCAATTCACCCACCTTAGGAACATATAAACGACCCTGGTAACGAAGAACGCCATCTCCGTCTTGGGAGAAACCCTCAACTTTCTAGTGATGGACTGCACCTTTCCATTGAAGCAATATAGGATCACTGTCCTGTTTTTCCTTAACCTCCACTACCAATGAAAATTCTGACCCATTCTAAACTGTCACACCATCATCTGATATGTTCATAAGGCAAACTCCTAAGCGAGCAAGCCGATGAATATCTTTTGCCAATTCTCTCATTTCTTTCTCAACATGTGTTGCACTACCTATAAATAGTTTGCTAATGGTGTCAGCTACTACATTAGCCTTACCAGGATGGTAAAGCACATTCATGTCAAAGTCCTTGAGGAATTTAAGCCATCTCCTCTACTGAAAATTCAACTTTTTTTGGGTGAACACATACTGAAGGATCTTATGGTCTGTGAACACATCTACGTGAACACCATACAAGTAATGTCTCCAAATCTTTAGGGCAAATATTACCCCTGCAACCTCGAGGTCATGAGTCGGATAGTTCTTCTCATACACCTTAAGATGTGTAGAAGCATAAGCTATAACCTTACCTCGCTACATCAACACACAACCTAGACCAACTCTGGATGCATCACAATAGATCACATAACCGTCTAAACCCTCTCGTAAAGTCAAAACAGGAGTTGTAGTCAACCTAGTTTTCAGTTTTGCAAAGATTTTTTCACACTCGTTTGACCACTAAAACTTAACCTTTTTTTGAGTCAACTTAGTCAATGGAGAAGCAATGGATGAAAATCCTTCCACAAACCATCTATAATAACCAGCCAAACCGAAGAAACTTCTGATATTTGTGGGAGAGGTGGGTCTGGGCCATTGTTTCACTACATCTATTTTCTAAGAATCCACTTGGATCCCTTCTCTAGACACTATATCTCACGACCCAAGGGTACCCCCTAGACGTAACATGGCACATAGAACCCCGAAAGGCTGCATGTAAGCCACTTAGCATATCATGACATAAAATAATTGAATAATAAGAGTAAAAATGCATTTAGGCCAAAAGTTTCATAAAAGCAAAGCGGAAGTCTAACTTGTCTCATTTAGCCATCTATTACAATTCATGAGTCAAAATAGTGTCACAGCCCCAAAATAATAATCTGAAAGTATAAAGTACAAAAAAACAAGAAACTCATAGTGAAATGTCCCGTCCTTAAATCATGAGGACTCACCACAAGCAAGGAGAATAGTCAATCCAAGCTTAAACCAAAGGATAATCGCCTTAAGAACCGAACCTACACTTTGGACAAAATTGTAGAAAATATTGGTTAGTACAAAAATTGCATTAAGTATGATAGTTATGCACAAAACCACGAAAACATGCTAAAAGGGGACATTTTAGTTGAATGCATTCAATTTTCAAGTTAAAACCTAATTTAGAAGATAATGGAAGAACATAGGTCATAAGCATGCTCATTACATAAGTACTCACATCATAATAGAACTATACCATTTGTACCCTCAAAGCATACTTGTGAAATGTATGAATAAGATCCCATAATCCTACCCAAACTAAGTAAAGCTTATTGAGTAAACATCATTCATAATTCACTTTCCTGTTCATATCTTTACCATGGTGGGAATAAGCCTTAACCGAAATAGACCATGTGAGCTTAACATGGAATTCGGTGTCATGCCCCACACCGAGAAAAGGTGTCCTACATGCCTAAGGTAGAACTAAAATATATTAGCTTTTAGGTGGATCCACTATCTAAATAACCTATGGGGGCTCATAATTGGGGGATAAGGAGATTTTACTAGAAACCCCAACCTTACTTAACGGGGGAGCTTCCATCTCTTGAGATTGCTTTTAGAAACCCAGCCTTACTTAACGGGAGAGCCTCTATCTCATTTTCATTATCCACTAGGTGCTAAGCATTACTTCCCAAAATTACATGCTTAGTCTTGAATTGAGTTCACTTGCATGAAAGAGTACCTTAACACTCCATCCAACACAATTCATAAAATAGCTCATAGATTCAATAGGTGAGAATGGACTTTCAACCTTAGAATCATCATATTGAGAGAAAACCTTTCACATCATGTTCATAATGTGTTTATGTGAATGTCCTTTCAATCAACACAAAAATTAGATTATAATCATGTTCATAAAGCTTATACAATAAGTCCAGAATCATGTATAATTCTCATGCTTTTCCTCTCTTGGGTCAATGATCACATTCCATCCAACACATCTAGATTTACAACATTAGATATCGATATTAACATGATTCAATTAACTAAATTACTACAAGCAGAATCTCATAGTATTCTTCCTTCATCAAGTCACCCACATCACAAAGGCATAAATTGGGGAAACGAGATTTCATGGATTCTTGGGAGATTTCATGATAAAACCATAACAAAACAACAATTCAATCATAATATAAAGTAATTAAATCAATAGAAACGTTTTTAAAAAGGAATCCATGGCTTGGAGTAAAACCCTAGCTTTTGGGGGAATTACTAGTTTGAAATGGAGTTTGGAGGGACTACATGTATGAAGACTATCCATGGATGAAGGACTACCATACCTTAGGTGAATAAATCCAATGATTTTGAGTGAAAAAGCATCCTTCTCCAAACCCTAGCTTGATCTTCTTCTTCTTCTTTTTCCTTGGAGTTCTAGAGGGAAGATTTTGGGGAAAATTGGTTTTGATTTGGGAAGTTGGTAGTTATGATTTAGATGACTGAGTTTAGGGATTTAAAACACTTATATAGTAAGTCTAAAATAATACCAAAATGACGTCACTTAATAGTTAATTAAAATGGAAAACCCTAAACTACCCCTCAACTAATTCACCAAAACTATTTTCCAGGTCTGACCCACGACCTCCTTTCCTACGGATCATGGTTGGACCCACGGCCCATGCTGGTGAAGCGTGGGTCGGGGTCTGTGGCTTGATTCTGTAGCCTTGAACCACGGATGTAACACCCGGAAAACTAGTTGGTGAAACTAGAGCCTTATGTGAGGGTTTTTTGAGTTTGATGTGGGGTTTGATGACGAAAAAGGATTCCCGTACTTAGAATAGAGGTTTTAGGGGTTAAATGTCAAGGTACGACCCCCCCCCCCAAGGGGTCCTTGAGGATGTCATGTCCTGAGCCTATACCCCGGAAGCGACACGGTGTACAAGACTCTGAAAAGTCTCATACCAGCCTCATAACATTCATTAACATTCGACATAAGGAAAATGGTACGAAATTAAACCTTTCTTTAAATCAATACAACATAAAAACCATTTAAAAACAGCGGGAGTCTATTGTCTCACCTGGCCATTTAAAACAACATCTTGAAACAAAAGTAAGGTAACATCCCTTCACAATAGAAAGTCTAGAAATGTCTATTACATGAAAGAAGAAACATCTAAAAGTACTTGTCCTCGATCTATGAGGACATTCCACTTAGCCTTGGAGGAATCTCAATCCAAGCCCTTGAACTAGAGAGAAATCAACTCACTTGCCGGAACCTACACTTCTAGTAAAATAAGATAAATATGGGTTAGCA
Organism: Solanum tuberosum; assembly: GCF_000226075.1. Taxonomy (NCBI): domain Eukaryota; kingdom Viridiplantae; phylum Streptophyta; class Magnoliopsida; order Solanales; family Solanaceae; genus Solanum; species Solanum tuberosum. Next base: position 3,926,797 of record NW_006238928.1, read on the forward strand.
CACAAAAATGTACTAAGGATGATGACCATGCAAAAACATGCTTAAAACAGACATTTTATTTGAAAGTCATGCTTTTATGCCATTTTGAGAAAACTTCATGAACATACTATAAGAGGCATAATATACAAACATAACCAACATACAAGTCATTTCTTCACATTAGAACATAATCAACCATATAAAACATTTTATTACATTAGGCTTTCACCTCAAGTAAGCCCAAGCTATACTATGTGCAATTTATGAATAACGTCTCATACCACCATCCACACTAAGTGCCACATCAAGGCCACCAAAAGTGAACTTATCATTCATCCTTTCAATCTTTGCACAATACCCATACATAAGAGACATAACGATTTCATAAGTCATGACAAGGGAAAGTAACTCATAATACAACCAAAGTATAGCATGCATCATTACATTAGACATTCAAGTCAACATTATTAATTAGCTTCATTAAGAGAACTTTCATTCATTAGTCATTAAGACATTAGAGAAGTCACTATAGCCATATCAAAGCCTACTCGTGCAATGCATGGATGGCATCCCATACTACCACCCACACTTCATAGAACTTCTCAAGAAACCATAATGCACATCTCACATGATGGGAATACGAATTAACCGACATAGACCATTAGAGCAAGACATGGAATCCGGTATCATATAGCCCACACTATAAAGAGGTGGTCTACTTGCCTAAGTGATGTTTGACATAATCAAAGACACAACTTTCAAATCAAGTGTCAACGATCGCGTGTAGTAATATAACCCAACCGAATGGGTTGCGGTCGAGTCCCAAGGGAGCGGTTAGTAGTCGAGAATGAAATAGAAAAGTAAAATTATGTTCTAATCAATCATATCTATAAATATTAACGAATAAAAACATATTAAATCTAAAGGTGACACGAATGTCAATTATCAAAGGGGGGTTTTGTATTCAACTAGTGAACAAAAATAGCAAAAATAAAGATAAGCAATAGGGAGACAGGATTCTTGGGATATGATAGGAATACGAGATAGAATAAACAATCGGGTAAATGCTATTGATAGTAAATCACTGAACATTTGTAACTAGGCTAGACTTTAGTAGGGGTAAATTCTCACTCGAGCAACTTACCCCAAATCAACTCGGTTTCTCTCGAACACTGAGTTGCAGCATTTAAGCACAACATTCGCCTTAGCCCATTCACTCTCTCGAGCTGAATGTGTGGGAGAAGGCCTAGGATTCACTCTCTCGAGCTGAACCCACGACGACCCAATAACCACCGGCTATCGATTGAGTAGTTTTAGTTTTAAAACCTCACTATCGAGCAAGCCAAAAATACGAAGATGAAATCATATTTTCAACTACAATTCCATTAAGTTCAAACACAACTACTAAACGAACTCACATTTAAACAACAAATAGACTATCAATGAGCAATACCCAACAATAAATTTAACCCATATTCACAAAATCACAACCCAAGAATTGGGGTTTTAGCTAGACATAGAAAAAGGGAAGAAAAAAATACCAAATCAAAATAACATCAACTGGGTATGATCTATTTATGCACTTCAAACGAGTGTAGAATGAAGAATCTCAAACACCCACTTCCAATATCTTGGAATTGGAAGTCTTCAAATCTTCAAGCTCAAGATTAATGTCTCCCCAAAAACTCTAAGAACTCAAAATGAAACATTCTAAAACTTCCGAAATTTTTGGATATTAAGCTACAAAATTAAATGCGTATTTATAGTTTTCAAAAAATTGTGCTGCGAAGGACCACTCGGCACAGTTAGTCGGGATTGCCGATGCATTCGACGATCCGCCATTTGGTCTGCTTTATCACCTTTCAGCTTTTGCCTTCAGTATCTTCACGTTTTGGATAATTGGGCGATATAGTACTGCTTCACGAAACTGTTCGGCGACGCGCCGAATGCTCCTTTTCATCGCCGACTTGATCTTTTCCTTCAAGGCTCAGTTCACTGGAACTTTGGGCGAGGTTACGGCTATTCGGCGATTCGCCTAATGCATTAGGCGATCCTCAGGAATTCATTTCTTCGTTCTTTCAGTCGCCTTGTTCCTTTTGGCTTGATAGTGTCCATGCTTTGAATCTCAACTTAAATACCCGAAACTTAATGATTTACATCATATATTGAGACAAAATATGCATTCGAAGACCTAAATAAGTCCAAATCGTGGACTCATCACTAAGGTAGGACCGGTAACATTTTAGCTTAGGTAGAAACCTACTAGCTAATATCCTATGTGGGCACATAGTTATGGGATGGGAAGATGTTCATTGGAACCCTAGCCTAACATTGGGAGAGTTTCTATCTTACCATATCCACTCGGTCCTTAGCCTCCATTCCCATAGAGTATTTCGTTTTCGTTAACATTATTGTACTTGAGAGGGCCACCAACATTAGGCCTACCGACCCAAAGTACTTTACACAAGAAAGGGCCACCACTATTAGGTCTACCGATTCAAGGTACATTAAGGATAGCTCATTGACTTTCCAAGAAAGGTGCCATCAACGTTGCGTCTACCGATACAAGGTTCATCATTTCACACATGAAAGGCTACCAACACTAGGTCTACCAATTCACAGTTTATCATCACATTAGTTTCTAGACCTATAATATTGGGTCTACCGATACAAGGTTCATCATTTCACTCATGAAAGGGCTACGAAGACTAGAATTACCGATTCAAGGTTTATCATCACATTAGTTTCTAGACTCATCATGAAGGGGCACCAACACTAGGTCTATCGGTTCAAGAAATAACCTAGAATACTTCATAATTCATTTATTAAAGGAATGTCATTGGCCTATGGATTCATATTCTTCAAGTCAAGACACATTCATTATACAAGAAGAGGATGACCTAAGCCTACCAATTCAAGACATGATATTACATTCAAGATCACATTCATCAATACAAGAAAAGGATGTCTTAAGCCTACCAATTCAAGATACATCAATCCACATTACTTTCATTTATACAAGAAAAGGATGCCTAAGCCTATCAATTCAAGATATAACTTCACACTGTATCATCACATTCATGAGTGTCAAATTGAGGAATAGCCTTTCAATAAAAACACAATTACATTCAAGACATGATCATATTACCTTAATTAGATTCACATTCATAGACAAGACATCATGATAATACTCAAATTCCTCAAACTATGCCCTTCAAGGCCAAGAATCTCAAATCACCAGCAACCCAACAATTTACTACAATTAAGGCATAGGTAGTGATACAATTCAATATACCAAAGCAATTTAGACATATTCTCATTACATGCTTGCAAAATCAACAAACCCACTTCATAAAGGCATAATTTAGGAAATTGAGAGAATTCATGGGTTCTTAGAGTATTTTCATCATAAATCATCATTCAATCATAATTTGTCATTAATAACCATTTGAAAACGTATGAAGAAGAGACCCATGAGTTAGAGTAAAACCCTAGGTTTTTGAGAAACTTGAAAGCTTGGAAATTTACTTTTGAATGGACTCTAGGAGTGGAAGCTACCCCTAGATGAAAGATCACCATACCTTGCTTGTGAATCCCCAAGAAATTTGAGGAAGAACACCTTGAATCCACAAACCCTAGCTCCCACTTCTTCTTCTTCTTTTTTGGGAACTTCTAGAGAGAGAAATTTTAGAAGGAGGAACTCTTTTGATTTGATTTGGGTTTCAGAGAAATAAGGAGTAAATGAATTGTCTTAAGACTTAAAACTATATATAATAGTGGTATAAAACAATTAAAATTGACCCCACACATTAATTAAATAAAATGAAATTACTTAAAAAACCCCAACTTGGGCTGCCCCGTCAGGGACCACGCCCATCTAAATGGGTTGTCTAGGGCACCACGGCTCGTGATGGTGCATGTGGTCCCTTGACCAGTGTTCCCCTACAACTTTCCAAGCCCTCAAGAGGCTAAGGCAAGTCCTCAAGACCTCCCATGATCCCTGCTCAAGCCCACGAGTCGTGGTAATGGTCGTGGTCATGAAGGCGTTAAGGCTTTCATGCCTTGCCCTATCAAGATTCTAAGTGGTCTTCACGACCATCTATACAGACCATCAAAGGCACCACGGCTCGTGATGGTGCCCGTGATCTTTGAGGCAGTAGCCTCCTCAACTTAACTCAACGCCTACCAAGCTAAGGCAACCCCACGAGCCTTCCCATGGCCCATGGTCATGACCACGAGCTGTGAAGTGGCTCGTGAAGGGAATCCTTGGCTTGGAACTAATCTTGGGCACACTTTCTTGCCCAACACGGGTGTCACCACGACTCGTGGTGGCCATCATGGGTCGTGAAGACCCTCGTGGTGATGGTAGGCAGTGGCTAGGCCTATTTGTTAGGCAGCCTTGGCCCCTGACCATGGCCTACACCCAGAACCCTTAGCCCTTTGCCCTTAACCCTTGACGTTAACCCTCACATTTAGGCTCTAGTTTACTTACTAATTTTCCGAGTCATTACATTATCCCCCCTTAGGAACATTCATCCTCGAATGACACTTTAAACACTTTAAGGGATAACGACTCAAGACTAGCAGCCCATCATGCATGACACATCACTACAATGCTCAAAATCATAGTAGTAAGCATACACTCCACATCAATAAGCTCAATGCAACACAAGAAAGGTAGGAACTACATCTACAAACTTATTATGCACGTAAACATCAACATTTCTCATTTCATTGGAGGAAGTATCTTCTTCAACTCACATCATGCTCATCATAACATCATTAAGCACATTATGCAATTACTTTTGAAATCACATCTAGGCATGTTCAACAATTCACCTCATGAAGCATATAGGCAAGTCATACTGGATTCACATCAACATGAGGAACACATAAATCAAAATCTCATTTTCTCATATAAACATGAATTTCATCAAAACATGCAGAAAATAAGGAGATAATGGAAACACATAATCACACATGACTCCAAAACCTGAAACAAGCTACAAGGAACTGTTGGTCTCGAGCTTGAATAGGAATAGAAGAAAGAGATAAGGATATCAAAACTCTCAAAAACCTTACTATTCAACATACCATCTCCCCCTTAGGAGTAAACCCAACTAAGGCTAACATGAATAAAAACAACAAAGGAACCTTCATAAAACATTCACAACTATAAGGAACTATCACATACCGGTGTCTTCATCCGGATGAGCTCATTTGCCCTTTTTTGGGTTGAAGTGCATAGAAACGACTATTCTTTGTAGCATAAGGATCCGGGCCACTAAGAGAAGCTTGTTTGGCCTCCCTTCCTTTGGCCATAAGAGTAGGACAATTTTTCACTTGGTGGTCATTCTTCCCACAACCATAACACCCATTAGTACCGACTAGGCACTTCCCATAATGCATTTTTCCACAAGTGGTGCAAGTAGGTTTAGAAAATGAAGATCCACCACCTTTCTCTTAGTTAACCTTAGGAGTGCTTGAAGAATCATGGTTTGGAGCTCTCTTTTTGAATCTAGGTTAACCTCGATCATTGTGCCAAGACCTCTTCAACTCCCTATTCTTTCTCTTAAGTTTGGACTCCTCAATAGATTGAGCATACACCATAATTCTAGAAATGTTCATATCATCATGGAGCATCGCCGTACGGCACTCTTCCTCAACTAGGTTGGATATACCCGTAACAAACCTACTCATCTCATCTCTAGGGTTAGACACCAAAGATGGGGCATGCTTAGACAATTGGGTAAATTTCAAATAGTACTCTTGAACATTCATGTTATCTTACCAGAGATTGATAAACTCCTCCATCTTGACCTCCCTCTTCTCACTAGGAAAGAACCTACCAAGGAATGCTTCCTTGAACAATTCCCAATCTATAGGCCTCGCTCCTACCGGCCTATTAATCTTCCATTGAGAGAACTAAATTTGGGCAACATCCTTCAATTGATAGGCGGCAAGTTCTGCTTTTTCTATAGAAGTCAACCCCATAGCATTGACTACCTTATACACCTCATCCAAAACCTCTTGGGTTCCTCTCCCACCATGGAACTAAGAAATATCGGAGGATTCATCCTCACAAAGTCTCTCAGCCTAGAATCCATAGTACTCACCAAAGGATTCACATGAGCTTCAACACCCCTATTAGCTTGAGCCGTCATGGCTTGGGCTTCAGTAATTACGGCTTGAGCCATCATCAGAAGAGCCGACCTAACTTCCTCATTGGTCATGGCCGGTGGATCCACTGGAACTTGATTACATAAAGGAACTTGGTCACCTTAAGGACCTTGGGGAGGAACTCCCTCATTCACAACCTCCTATTTCACTATTCTTGCGTTCACTGTTGTATTCATATCCTATAAACACAAGATAAGGGTTAGGAAAAGGACACTTTTAGATCTAAACTCTAAGGCACGACTTCAATAATAATGAAAGAAGTGTAGCTTCCTAACGTCTGATAGTCTCTTGCTCATAAATGTGTCACGACTCACACTGATGAATAAGACTCTACCAGACGTGGCTTGTGAGACATCAATCCTATAAACCATTTCCAAAATCTTGTGCTCTGATACCATGTTTGTCATGACCCGAGCCTATACCCCCAAAGCGACACGACGTACAAGACTCTGAAAAGTCTCATACCAGCCTCATAGCATTCATAACAATGGATATAAGGAAAATGGTACGGAATTAAAACCTTACTTTAAATCCATCATTATAAAAACCATTTAAAAATAGCGAGAGTATATTGTCTCACATGGCCATCTAAAACAACATCTTGAAAAAAAAGTAGGGTCACGGCCCTTCACAATAGAAAGTCTACAAATGTCTATTACATGAAAGAAGAAACATCTAAGACTACTTGTCCTTGATCTATGAGTACATACCACTTAGCCTTGGAGGAATCTCAATCCAAGCCCTTGAACTAAAGAGAAAGCAACTCACTTGCCGGAACCTACAGTTGTAGTAAAATAAGAGAAATATGGGTTAGCACAAAAAAATGTACTAAGTATGATAACCATGCAAAAATATGCTTAAAACGGACATTTTATTTGAAAGTCATGCTTTTATGCCAATTTGAGAAAACTTCATGAACATAAATATAAGAGGCATAATATACTAACATAACCAACATACAAGTCATTTCTTCACATTAGAACATAATCAACCATTTAAGACATTTCATTACATTAGGCTTTCACCTCAAGTAACCCCAAGCTATACTATGTGCAATGTATGAATGGCGTCTCATAACACCATCCACACTAAGTACCACATCAAGGCAACCAAAAGTGAACTTACCATTCATCCTTTCCATCTTTACGCAATACCCATACATAAGAGGCATAACCATTTCAAGGTCATGACAAGGGAAAGTAACTCATAATACAACCCAAGTATAGCATGCATCATTACATTAGACATTCAAGTCAACATTCTTCATTAGCTTCATTAAGAGAACTTTCATTCATTAGCCATTAATACATTAAAGAAGTGACTATAGCCCTATCAAAGCCTACTGGTGCAATGAATGGATGGCATCCCATACTACTACCTACACTTCATTGAACTTTTCAAGAAACTATAATGCACATTTCACATGATGGGAATATGCATTAACCGAAATAGACCATGAGAGAAAATAATGGAATCTGGTGTCATATAGCCCCACACCGTAAAGAGGTGGTCTACTTGCCTAAGGTAGGACCGGTAACATTTTAGCTTTGGTAGAAACCTACTAGCTAATATCCTATGTGGGCACATAGTTATGGGATAGGAAGATGTTCCTTGGAACCCTAGCCTAACATTGGGAGAGTTTCCATCTTACCATATCCACTCAGTGCTTAACCTATATTCCCACTGAGTATTTCACTTTCATTGACATTATTGTACTTGAGAGAGCCACAAACATTAGGCCTACCGACCCAAAGTACCTTACAGAAGAAAGGGCCACCACCATTAGGTCTACCAATTCAGGTATATTAAGGATAGCTCACAGACTTTCTAAGAAGGGTTCCATCAACATTGGGTCTACCTATACAAGGTTCATCATTTCACACATGAAAAGGCTACCAACACTAGGTCTACCGATTCACATTTTATCATTAAATTAGTTTCTAGACTCATCATGAAGGGCCACCAACACTAGGTCTACCGGTTCAAGACATAGCCTACAATACCTCATCATTCATTTATGAAAGGAATGCCATTGGCCTATCGATTCATATTCATCAAGTCTAGACACATTCATTACACAAGAAGAGGATGCCTAAGCCTACCAATTCAAGACATGATATTACATTCAAGATCACATTCATCAATACAAGAAAAGGATGCCTCAAGCCTACCAATTGAAGATATATCAATCCACATTACTTTCATTTATACAAGAAAAGGATGCATAAGCCTACCAATTGAAGATATAACTTCACATTATAGAAACCCTTCACATTCTATCATCACATTCATACGTGTAAAATTGAGGAATATCCTTTCAATAATAACACAATTATATTTAAGACATGATCATATTGCCTTCATTAGATTCACATTCATATACAAGACATCATGATAATACTCAATTCCTCATACTATGCCCTTCAAGGCCATGAATCTCAAATGACCAACACATCAACGATTTACTACAATTAAGGCATGGATAGTGATACAATTCAATATACCAAAGCAATTTAGACATATTCTCATCACATGCGTGCATAATCAACAAACCCACTTCATAAAGGCACAATTTAGGAAATTGAGAGAATTCATGGGTTCTTAGAGTATTTTCATCATAAATCATCAATAAAACACTAATTAAATCATAATTTGTCATTAATAACCATTTTAAAATGTTTTAAGAAGGAACGCACGAGTTAGAGTAAAACCCTAGGTTTTTGAGAAACTTGAAAACTTGGAAATTTACTTTCGAATGGACTCTAAGGGTGGAAGCTACCTCTAGATGAAGGATCCCCATACCTTTATTGTGAATCCCCAAGAAATTTGAGGAAGAACACCTTGAATCCACAAACCCTAGCTCCCACTTATTCTTCTTCTTCTTTGGGAACTTCCACAAAGAGAATTTTTGGAAGGAGGAAATCTTTTGATTTGATTTGGGTTTTGGAGAAATAAGGAGTAAATGAATTGTTTTAAGACTTAAAACTATATATACTAGTGATATAAAAAAAATTAAAATCGACCCCACACATTAATTAATTAAAATGAAATTACTTAAAAACCCTAACTTGGGCTGCCCCGTCAGGGACCACGCCCATCTAAACGGGTAGTCTAAGGTACCACAGCTCGTGGTGGTGCCCATGGTCCCTTGACCATTGTGCCCCTCCAACTTTCCAAGCCCTCAAGGGCCTAAGTCAAGTCCACCAGACCTCCCACGTTCCGTGGTCAAGACCACGAGTCGTGGTCATAGAGGCAGTTTCAAGGATTCCATGCCTTACCCTCTCAAGAGTCTAAGTGGTCTTCACGATCATCTATACGGACCATCAAGGGCACCATGGCTCGTTGTGGTTCGCACGATCTTTGAGGCAGTAGCCTCCTCAACTTAACTCAACTCCTACGAAGCTAAGGCAACCCCACGAGCCTTCCCATGGCCCGTGGTCATGACAACGAGCCGTGAAGTGGCTTGTGAAGGGGAGCCTTGTCTTGGAACCAATCTTGGGCACATTTCCTTTCCAACCACCGGTGGAACTACAATTCGTGGTGGCCACCACAGGTTGTGAAGACCCTCGTGGTGATGCTAGGTAGTGGCTAGGCCTAGTTTTGAGGCAGCCTTGGCCCCTCACCATGGCCTACACCCAAAACCCTTAGCCCTTGCCCTTAACTTAACCCTCACGTTTAGGGTCTAGTTTACCTACTAATTTTCCGAGTCGTTACAAAGGACTACCCCCAAAAACATTCCCTAATTTGCAATTTTTAGGGAGCTACGGATGGCACGCTCCGTAGCTCCAACTCGTGGGTCAAGGCTGGTGTATCCCCTGCATGTTGAACTGCAGGTAATGACCTACAGACCTTCAGGACGGTGAGCAGGCCAACCTATGGACCATAGGTCATGGGCGTGAGTCAAGGGATGCCAATCTACCAAGTTTCGGCCAAGGTGATGGTTAGTTTAGTTAATTCATATTTTAGTTAGTTTAGTGTAGGGTCTGTTTATATTGATTTAGTAGGCCTATATAAGGGTTATTAAACTATTCAACAACCCTTAAAACTTCATAATTACCAAGACCCCAAATCAGAACTAACCTTACCCCCAAATATTTATCTCACTAGAAATCTCCATTGGAGAAGAAGAAGTCAGGGTTTAGAGCTCAAGAGTTCATCATTTCTCTTCAATTTCGTGGAGAATCTTCAACTAAGGTATGGTAGTTTTGATTCATGGTTAACTTTTCATCTATGATGTTCTTAAATCTTCAATTTCAAAGTAGATAAACTCTCCAAAACCTAGGGTTTTCACTCCAAGCCATGGATTCTTTCTCAAAACGTTTTTATGATTTAATCATCTTATATTAATGTTTAATTTCTGTTTTATGATAATTTTATGATAAATTCGTCCGTGAATCTATGAATTTCAATAACTTTTCAAAATGGATCTTAAATTATTGATGTTGATTGGTATTAATTCATGAATATACTGAATTGATTACTTGAGTTATGTGTTAATTAACGAATCTCTATAGTTTTGATGTTGATTTTCCTCCAATATTCCATGAACCCCCATGTCCCCAATTTATGACTAAGTGATGTGGGTGAGTTGAATAGTATGAGATTTTGTTGTAGTAGCTTAGTTAATTGAACCAAGTCACCATCTATATCTAATGTAGTAATTCTAGATTGATTGGTTGAATGTGATCTATAGCTCTTGAAGGGCAAAACATGAGAATTAGATATGTGTATGAGACTTGTGTGCATTCAATTAGATTGCTTTGAGGGTAAAGTGAATATATTATAATCTAATTGTTGAGCTAATTGGATGATTATTATACTTGCACACTTAGACATGAATACCATACAATGTGAAAGGTTTGTCACATGTGGTGATTCTAAGGGTTGAAAACTAGTCTCCTCTATTGAATCTAGAAGCATTAGCATGAGTTTGATTGGATTGGGTGTCAAGACACCTTTCCATAATTAGTGATTTAACTCTAGACTTAATATAAACTCAATGGGAATTACGCTTAGCACCTAGTGGATATTGATATGAGATGGAAGCCCTAACGTTAGTAGAGGTCGAGTTTCTAGGAACAATTTCTTGGGATGGAAACCCTTGCGTTAGTAGAGGTCGGGTTCTCTAGTAGCAATCCCCTTATCCCATGACTACGTGCCCCCATAGGTTATTTAGCCATTGGATTCATTTCCAAGCTAATAGTTTAAGTTCTACCTTAGGCAAGTAGGACACCCCTTTACATTGTGGGGTAGACACCGGATTCCATGAATAAGTTATCATGGTCTATGCCGGTTAAAGCTAATTCCCACAAGGTCAAGTTTAGGATGAACTATACCTATTCAAGAGGTACTACTTAGTATGGGTGAGGGTATAAGACTTCATCCATGCATTGCACAAGTAGTCTTTGAGAGTAGTTGTGGTAGATTCCTTTTGTGTCATCATTATTCAAGTAGTGAAGGTGCTTGTAACAAGATGGCTATTTCATTAGATAGTAAGGCTACTTGTAATGTTGTCTGTTAACTTGCATTGTTACAATGGGTTACTTTTCTTGATATAGTTGACTAAATGGTGAGTGTTCCCTTGTTTATGAGAAATAAGCTAAGGATGAGATTAAAAGATAGTAAACATGAATGAGGATCTAAAGTGACTTGCCTAGTATTGGTAGGAGTATGGTTTTTATAAAAGACTTTGATTGTAAAGAAAAGTTTAAAATTTCAGCACTATTTCCTATGTTATTATGCTATGATATGCTATGAGGCTTTTCGGAGTCTTGTACGCCGTGTCACATCTAGGGGGTAGCCTTGGGTCATGACAACGTCTACCTACCCACAGAGCGTGGGTGCCCTCTGTGGGTCACTGTCGGACAGTCTTCTAAGGGCTTTTCCTTAAGGACCCATGGATTGTCCTTGGGGTTTAGGCCTTGATGTTGTAACATGAACACATAATTTTTTAGGTACGGGGAGGTACTTTCAAGGCTCTAACCCTAACGTCAAGCTCTAGATTAGCCTACTAGTTTCTGAAGTGTTACAATATCTCCCCCTTGGGGAAATTTGTCCTCGAATAATGATCTAGGGACCGTACGAAAATAAAGATTCAAAACTAGCAGTCCATCGAAACATGAAATAATGCAAAATTCAAAGGAGGAAGCATCAACTCCATCTCAAAACATGGGCAATGCAATACAAAGAAGTAGGAACTACATCTAACAACCCAAATATGCATGAAACTCAATATTTATCATAATCATTGGAGGAACTACCTTCTCCAACTAAAATTATGCTCAACACAACATCTTGGAGCCAATATGCAATTTCTCTCACAAGCATACCAAAGCATGTTCATCAACACAACTCACGAAGTCAAATAGGCAACTCATACTAAATGCACAACATCATGAGGAACATATATCATGAAAACTCATTTTCATACTTAACATGAACTTCATAAGGAACTTGCATAACATAAGGAAATCAGGGATAACCTCACATAACACACATGACCTCCAAAACTCTAGAGCTCAAGAGGAACCAATTACCTCAAGCTTTAATAGGAGTAGAAGGAAAAAGATGAGGATATCGGGACTTCATATCGGTCTCGGCCTCCCAGGTAGCACCCTCAACTAAATGATTTCTCCATAACACCTTCACGGAAGATACTTCTTTGTTTCTCAATCTCTTGACTTGCCATTCAAGGATCTCTACCAGAACCTCTTCATAGGAAAGGCTTTCATCAACTCCCAACCTCTCTAGGGAAATAATGGACACCGGGTCCCCAATACACTTTTTAAGCATATAAACATGAAATACCGGGTGAACCGGGGCCAAATCATTTGGAAAATCCAACTCATAGGCAACTTTCCCAATACGCTTCAAAATTTGATATGGTCCCACATACCAGGGACAAAGTTTCCCCTTCTTGCCAATCCTCATCACACCTTTAATAGGTGAGATTTTCAAATAGACCCAATCATTAATTTCAAATTCTAGGTCCCTTCTTCTAACATCGGCATAGGACTTTTGTCTACTTTGAGTCGTTCTTAACCTCTCTCTAATGAGCCGAACCTTCTCAATAGCCTCAAAAACTGATTCGGGACCAATAAGAGCAATATCACCTACCTCAAACCAACCAATCGGAAACCTACATCTCCTACCATACAAGGCTTCAAAAGGAGTCATACCGATGCTTTAGTGGTGATTATTATTGTAGGCAAACTCTATTAATGGCAAGTGGTTATCCCAATTGCCTTTGAAATCTATGACACATGCCCTCAACATGTCCTCTAAATTATGTATGGTGTGTTCCGCTTGACCATCCGTTTGAGGGTGGAAAGTCGTACTAATCTTAACCTTAGTACCAAGCCCTTTTTGAAATGACCTCCAAAAGTGCAAAGTAAATTGAGTACCCCGATCCAAAATAATAGATAAAGGAACCCCATGCAACTTCACTATCTCACTTATGTACAACTTGGCATAGTCTTCCACCGAATAAGAAGCCTTAATGGGAATAAAGTGGGCTGATTTAGTCATCCTATCTATAATGCCCCAAATAGAATTATGTTGCCTTCGAGTGCGAGGCAAACCCACAATAAAATCCAAGTTCACATACTCCCACTTTCAAGTAGGAATAGGGATATTTTGTGACAAGCCTCCTGGCCTTTGATGCTCAACCTTAACTTGTTGACAATTAGGACATTTGGCTACAAATCCCGCAATATCTTTCTTCATACTGTTCCACCAATAGACTTCCCATAGATCACGGTACATCGTGGTGGCTCCCGGATGAATAGAATACCAAGAACTATGAACTTCGTCTAAAATTTGCTCCCTTAACCCATCCACATCCGGAACACAAACTTGACCTTGGTACCTAAGTACCCCATCTCCCCCTTGGGAGAAAGCCTCAACATACTTCTTGAGTATCGATTCTTTCAATTCAGCTAATATAGGATAAAGGTCTTGTTTAGACTTCATATCCACCACAAAGGACGATTCAAAGCCATTATGAACCATGAAACCACCCTTGGTGGAATCCACAAGTTGGACACCTAATCCGGTCAATCTATACACCTCACAGACCAATTCTTTCTTTTCATCCTCTGCATGAGCCACACTACCCATGGACAATCTACTAAGAGCATCTGCAACCACGTTAGCTTTGTCGGGGTGGTAAAGGACACTCATGTCATAATCCTTCAAAAGTTCAAACCACCTTCTTTGCCGAATATTCAAGTCTTTTTGACTAAACACATATTGAAGACACTTGTGATCGGTGAAACCAAACACATCGACCCCATACAAGTAATGTCTCCATATTTTCAAGGCAAATACTACCGCCGCTAATTCAAGCTCATGAGTTGGATAATTCTTCTCATGGACTTTAAGTTGCCTTGAAGCATAGGGAATCTCTTTACCATGTTGCATAAGCACACATCACAACACTACTCTAGAGGCGTCACAATAAACAACAAAACCATTTGTACCTTCCGTTAAGGTCAACACCGGAGCGGGAGTAAGTCTATCTTTCAACTATTGGATGCTTAACTCACAAGCCTCCGACCACTCAAACTTAGCTTTCTTTAGAGTGAAAGCCGTCAACGGGGATGCTATGGAGGGAAAAATCCCTCAACAAACCTCCTATAGTAACCGGTCAAACCCAAAAAAGCTTCTAATTTCGAAAGGAGTTAGAGGTCTAGGCCAACTCTTGACAATATCCGTCTTCTTAGGATCTACCTTCCTTGCTTGACATAATATGACCAAGGAAATCTACGGACCTTAACCAAAACTCACACTTACTAAATTTTGCAAAGAGTTTGTGCTCTGTAAGGACTTGCAACACAATCCTCAAATGGTCCATATGTTCATTCTCACTCCTCGAATAGATCAAAATATCATTGATAAACATGATCACAAACATATTGAGGTATTGCCTAAACACCCTATTCATTAGGTCCATAAATATCTTCGGGGCATTAGTTAGGACAAATGACATCACAAGGAATTCATAGTACCCATACCTAGTCCGGAAAGTCATCTTGGGTATATCATCCCCTCTCACCCTTAGTTGGTGATACCCCGAACGAATGTCAATTTTTGAGAAGTAACTAGCCCCTTGGAGTTGATCAAACAAGTCATCGATTCTCGGAAGGGGATATTTATTATTTATGGTAACTTTGTTCAATTGATGATAATCAATGCACATTCTAAGAGACCCATCCTTCTTTCTAACAAACAACACTGGAGCACCCCATGGAGAGATACTCGATCGGATAAAACCCTTGTCTAACAAATCCCTTAGTTGCTCTTTCAACTCTTTCAACTCGGCTGGAGCCATTCTATAAGGAGGAATGGAGATAGGTTGCATATCTGGTAAAAGATCAATGCCAAAATTTATTTTCCGTTCGGGAGGAATACCGGGTAAATCATCACGGAAAACTTTCAGAAACTCATTCACTACTGGAACCGACTCTAGAGAAGGGGTTTCAGACTCAACATTCATCACCCTAACAAGATGGTAAATACACCCTTTGGAGATCATTTTCCTAACTTTAAGGCAAGAAACAAATTGACCTCTAGGGATAGAATTTCCCCCTTACCACTCTAAAATAGGCTCATTAGGAAATTGGTATTTCACCACCCTAGTCCTACAATATATAAAGGCATAACATGCATGCAATCAATCCATACCCAAAATCACATCAAAATCTAACATGTCCAACTCCACTAAATCCACCAAAATGACTTTACGAGACAAGGAATTGGGACAACTTCTATAAACTTTCTTAGCCACCACGGAATCACCAACCGAGGTATAAATCAAAAAAGGCTCTACTAACACTTTGGGGAGTATTTCAAACTTCATGGCCACAAAGGGTGTCACAAGGACAAAATGGCACCGGGATCTAACAAAGTAGATACATTAATAGAAAAGACTTTAAACATACCAGTCACCACATCCGGGGAGCTCTCTTGCTCTTCTAGGGATCGAAGAGCATAAAAGTTGTTTTGCTTTTGAGCATTGGAGTTTCAACCGCTTGGAGGAGTTTTCTTATCTTCTCTCCCCTTGGCCATAAGTGTTGGGCAATTTTTCAATTGATGACCACTCTTACCGCAACCATAACAAACACCCAAGCTGGCTAGGCATTTACCATCATGTTTCTTTCCACATTTGACACAAGTAGGCTTTGTCATAGTAGTTCCCTTATCATGACCTCCTTAAGGCTTAGGGTTAGACACCCTATCTTTGTTGACCTTTGGAGCACTAGAGGAGTCTTGGTTGGAAAACCATTGTTTGAACCTTTGTCTCCCTTGTCCATCAGACCTAGCATTGGAAAAGTTCCCATCACCGATTCTAGCTCTTTTCACCTCCCTATTCATTTGATTGTGTTTTTCCTCCTCAATTTG
Organism: Solanum tuberosum; assembly: GCF_000226075.1. Lineage (NCBI taxonomy): Eukaryota > Viridiplantae > Streptophyta > Magnoliopsida > Solanales > Solanaceae > Solanum > Solanum tuberosum. Next base: position 3,943,357 of record NW_006238928.1, read on the forward strand.
TTCGGCATGGACCATAAGATTTGAAATATTCATACTTGGAATAAGAATTGCCGAACGACATTCATCGACTACCAAGTGAGACACTTCCATCTAAAATTTATTCATTCTAGCCCTCGAGTTCGCCACTCTGGTTGGAGCATACTTGGATAGTTGGGTGAACTTTAGAGCATACCCTTTCACACTCATACCCTCTTGTCGAAGGTATATGAACTCTTGCATTTTTCGTTCCCTTAACTCTAGGGGAAAGAATCTACAAAGAAACTCCAATTTAAAGGATTCCCATCCTACTGAGCCCGCTCATACGGGTCTCTCAACTTTCCATAGTTCAAACCAAACTTGAGCCACATCTTTTAGTTGGTAGGCGGCTAGCTCCGCCTTTTCCTCCGAAGACACCCCCATATCATCAGGCACCTTGCAAACCTCATCGATAAACCTTTGAGGGTCCTCTTCCACTTTGGAACCAAGAAACTCGGGAGGGTTCATCCCTACAAAATCCCTTAATCTAGAAGCTGCGAAATTCATATTAGGGTTCACATAAGGCCCAACATCTCTATTGTCTTGGGCCGTCGTGGCTTGGGCTTGAGTTTTCACAGCTTAAGCTTGAGTCGTCATGGCTTGGGTCAATATTAGAAAAGCCGACCTAACCTCTACATCTGACATAGCCGGAGGATTAACCGGATCTTGGTAAACTTGAGGAGATTGATTACCTTGCTGAGCTTCCTCATTCACATTGTCACCCCCCACTCTTCCTGTATTGTCCCTTAGTGTATTCATTTTCTGAAGACAAGAGAGAAGGATTAGGATACTGAATTTTATAGAGATAAACTCTAACGCACAGCCTAAGAGTTATGAAAGAAGTGAAATTTCCTAACATCTTATTGCCTCTCATTTATAAATATGGCGCGCTTCACACTCATGAACGAGACTCTACTAGACGTGGCTTATGAGACATCATCCTAGAATCATTCTAAACTTTTTTGCTCTGATACCAACTTTGTAACGATCCAAGGGTACCCCTAGACGTAACAAGACACATAAAACCCTAAAAGGCTCCATGTAAGCCACTTTGCATATCATAATATAAAGTAATAGAACAATAAGAGTAAAATTTCATGTAAGTCCAAAAGTTTCATAAAAGCAAAGCGGAAGTCTAACTTGTCTCATTTAGCCATCTATAACAATTCATGAGTCAAAATAGGGTCACAGCCCTAACAACATAATTTGAAAGTAGAAAGTACAAAAAAACAAGAAACTCAAAGTGAAATGTCCCGTCCTCGAATCATGAGGACTCGCCACAAGGAAAGAGAATAGTCAATCCATGCTTGAAACAAAGGATAATCTCCTTAAGAACAGGAACCTACACTTTGGAGAAAAATGTTGAAAATATGTGTTAGTACAAAACTTGCACTAAGTATGATAGTCATGCAAAACAACCATGAAAATATTTTAAAAAGGGACATTTTAGTTTAATGCATGCAATTTGTAAGTTAAAACCTCATTTAGAAGATAATGGAAGAGCATAGGTCATAAGCATGTTCATTACATGAATACTTACATCATAATAGAACCATACCATTTGTACCCTCAAAGCATACTTGTGCAATGCATGAATATGATCACATAATCCTACCCAATCTAAGTAAAGCTTATTGAGTAACATTCATTCATAATTCATGTTCTTGTTCATATCTTTATCATGGTGGAAATAAGCCTTAACCGACATAGACCATGTGAGGTTAACATGGAATCCAGTGTCATGCCCCCACAGTGTAAAGAGGTGTCCTACTTGCCTAAGGTAGAACTAAAATTCATTAGCTTTTAGGTGGATCCACTAGCTAAATAACCTATGGGGGCACATAGTTGTGGGATAAGGAGATTGTTACTAGAAACCTCAACCTTACTTTACGGGGGAGCTTCCATCTCTTGAGATTACTTTTAGAAAACCAACCTTAATTAACGGGAGAGCCTCTATCTCATTTTCATTATCCACTCGGCGCTAAGAATTATTTCCCAAAATTACATATTTAGTCTTTAATTGAGTTCACTTGCATGAAAGAGTACCTTAACACTCCATCCAACACAATTCATAATATAGCTCATAGATTCAATAGGTGAGAATGGCCTTTCAACCTTAGAATCATCATATTGTGAGAAAACCTTTCACATCATGTTCATTATGTGTTTATGAGAATGACCTTTCAATCAACACAACAATTAGAATATAATCATGTTCATAAAGCTTATACAATGAGTCCACAATCATGTATATTTTTTATATTTAACCCTCTTGGGTCAAGGATCTCATTCCATCTAACACATCTAGATTTACAACATTAGATATGGATAATAACATGATTCAATTAACTAAATTACGACAAGCACAATCTAATAGTATTCTTCCTTCATCAAGTTACCCACATCACAAAGGCATAAATTGGGGAAAACGGGATTTCATGGATTCTTGGGAGATTTCATCATAAAACCATAACCAAAAAACAATTCAATCATAATATAAAGTAATTAAATCAATAGAAACGTTTTTGAAAAGGAATCCATGGCTTTGAGTAAAACCCTAGCTTTTGAGGGAATTACTAGTTTGGAATTGAGTTTGGAGGGACTCCATGGATGAAGAATATCCACGAATGAAAGACTACCATACCTTAGGTGAAGAAATGCAATGATTTTGAGTGAAAAAACCTCCTTCTCCAAACCCTAGCTTGATCTTCTTCTTCTTCTACCTTGGAGTTCTAGAGAGAAGATTTTAGGGAAAATTGGTTTTGATTTGGGAAATTGGTAGTTATGATTTAGATGACTTAGTTTAGGGACTTAAAACACTTATATAGTAAGTCTAAAATAATACAAAATGATGTCACTTAATATTTAATTAAAATGGAAAACCCTAAACTAGCCCTCAACTAATTCCCTAAAACTGTTTTCCAGGTGTGACCCACGACCCCCTCACCTACGGACCGTGGTTAGACCCACGACCCGTGTTGGTGAAGCATGGGTTGGGGTCTGTGGCTTGATTTTGCAGCCTTGAACCATGGCTGGCTACCCACGGCGTGTGGGTTGACCCATATGGCGTGGGTGCCCTCCGTGGGTCACTGCCAGGAAGTCTTTTAAGGGTTTTTCCTCAAGGACCCATGGTTGGTCCTTGGGGTTTAGGCCTTGACGTTGTAACACAAACACATGAATTTTTAGGTACGGGGAGGTACCTTCAAGGCTCTAACCCTAACGTCAAGCTCTAGCTTAGCCTACTCTTTTCCGTAGTATTACACTATATGCCCAAGGAAAGCAACTGATTGTAACCAAAACTCACATTTGATAAGCTTAGCGAATAACCAGCGATCTTTGAGAGTTCACCGGACAACCCTCAAATGATTCACATGTTCTTCCTCATTCCTAGGCTAAATTAGGATATCATCAATAAAGACGATAACGAAAAAGTCCAAATACTGCTTGAACACCCTGTTCATCAAATCCATGAAAATTGCAAGAGCTTTGGTTAGTCCAAATGACATAACTACAAATTCATAATTACCATATCGAGTTTTTAAGGTTGTTTTCGGGAAGTCACTATCTCCGACTCTGAGCTGATGATAATCGGATCTGAGGTCTATCTTCAAAAAATGACTAGAACCCTGAAGTTGGTCGAACAAGTCATCAATAATAGGGATAGGGTATTTATTCTTGATTGTTACTTTGTTCAACTACTGATAGTCAATGCACATCCTGAGAGAAACATCTTTCTTTTTCACAAACAACACAGGTGCACCCAATGGGGAAATACTAGGTTTGATGAAGCCCTTATCTAAATGGTGTTTCAACTGCTCTTTCAATTCCTTAAGCTCAGCTGGAGCCATTCTGTAAGGAGGAATAGAGATAGGTTGGGTATCTTGAAAGAGATCAATTCCAAAGTCGATTTCCCTTTCGGGGGGAACTCCTGGAAGATCTTCTGGAAATACTTCTAGGAACTCATTTGCTACAGGAACTGACTCAAGAGTTGGTGTTTCGGAACTTGAATCCTTAACCCAAACTAGATGATAAATATACGCCTTGGAAGTCATATTTTTAGCCTTAAGATAAGAAATGAATCGACCCATAGGCACTGAGCTACTACCCTTCCATTCTAAGATTGTCTTATCTGGAAATTGGAAACAAACGATCCTAGTCCTAAAATTGACTGAGGCATAATAGGAATGTAACCAATCCATGCCTAGAATGATATCAAAGTCTACAATTTCTAACTCTATAAGATCTGTTGAGGGGACATTTTAAGAGACTGTGATAGGGCAATTTTTGTATACCTGTGGTCACCAACAAGAGTAGAGACTGAGAAGGGTTCTGAAAGAGTTTCTAGACTGACACCAAAGTTCACTGCTATATATGGGTTATAAAGGAAACAGTAGCCCTTGGATCTAACAAAGCATAAACATCTAAGTGAAAGACTTGTAACGTACTAGTGACCACATCAGGAGAATCTTCCTCGTCCTGGCGATCCTGGAGAGCATACAACCTATTCTGGCGCTGACCGCCACCTGTACCAGATGAAGCACCCTGCTGAGTTGGGCGACCTACTGGTGCTCTTGGAGCTGTAGACTGAGCCTACTATTGTTATCTCCATGTCCTTGTTTAGAAAAAGGGAAATCCCTCAACCTATGTCCAGACTTACCACATCAAAAACACCCTTCTTTCCCTGCAAAACACCTGCTCGGATGGTTCTTACCACATTTTGGACAATATGGGTAGGTTCTATTACCTTAAACACTCCCTTGAGATTTAGAGCCTCTGATCTTGTCAGAACTTGGTGGATGGAACACTAGCTAATGAAGGTGATGGAGCGGTAGATTTCTGCCAAAATTGAGAGAGATTTCCACCACCTAACTTCTGCTAAAAGTACTCATAGTTACCTATCGTACCCTTCTTATTTTCCTTAGCATGTTCCCTAATCTTGTCTCCCTCAACCTGCTGAGCATCAGTCATAAGCCTATAGATATTCATATCTTCCAGCAACATAGTGTTTCGGCACTCTGTTTTCACTAGGTCGAATACTCCAAATAGAAACTTATTCATATGTGCCCTCGAATCAGCAACCATATGATAAGGATACCTTGAGAGTTGAGTGAACTTGAGTCCGTACTCTTGGACTGACATGTTACCTTGCCTCAAATTCATAAACTCTTGAGATTTTGCCTCTGTCAACACTCTTGGGAAGAACCTGTCCAGAAAAGCTATATTAAAACACTCCTAAGTGATAGGAACTGCATCCGTACCCCTATTTTCTTTCTATTGAGTAAACCAGATGTGAGCTACATCCTTAAGTTGGTAGGACGCCAACTCTACCCTGTCATTTCCAGTCACTTACATCACTCCAAAGATTTTCTTGATCTCATCAATGAAGTTCTGGGAATTTTCTCCAACCTGTGACCCTAGAAATTCTAGGGGATTCATAAAGACAAAGTCTCGGACCCTGGATGCTACTGACCCAACATTAGTGTTAGTAGGAACGGGGGCCTACTGGTTGTTCTGGTTGGTCATACTCTGAGACAAAAGTTGAATAGCGTTTCGAAACTCTGCATTCGAAACCTCATGGTCTGGATCTGGAGGAACTACGTTAGCATTGCGGGTATTCGCTTTCCTGGTATAAGCTCTACTAGGAGGCATGATCTGAAATGCATAACGACGAGTTAGAAGGTAGATGATACCCACACAGGATAAGAATAGAAAGAAATTGAAGTTTTCCTAAAACACATCGTAGCCTCCCTCTCATTAGATGTGGTGCACTTCATACCAATGAAAAGGACTCTACTTAGTGTGGCTATTCGGACATCCTAGGGCGCTTAAACCTAATGCTATGATACCAAGATTGTCACGCCCCGAGGTTCTTTGATGTAAACACAGCACCTAGGATCAAGAAAGAGCCGAAGATAACCCGTAGCTGGCATATCATAAGCATACTTAAACAAATATTGTGCAGAAGATAAAAACATGAGATAGACTAAATAATGGGGAATACCCAAGCTAAGTCTGAATATATATAAAAATACTGACAATGAGTTTAAGATACTGAATTATAACTCAAATACTGAAGATGAATATGTCTATGTCTAGAATAAGCCTTTAACTGACTAGAGATGCTGGGACATGGCCCCAGCTAACTTTAGCAAATACTAAAAACTGGAATAAAAAGAATATAGAAACATGTCTGTTGTCCTCAAAATATGAGGACTCACCACTGAAGCTGCAGAAATGGAGATCGGTAGTCGATCTATGCGTGATCTAGATGTTGAGTACCTGAACCTACATCACGAGAACATGTAGCGTACAGTATGTGTCAATACTTGAAAGGTATTGAGCATGAGAGATAGGATACATGTGAACAAATATATAACTGAACAAGGCATACTGAGCAATGACATAATCTGAACATGATGAACATGCTGAAAAGATATTGAATAAAAACTAGACTGAATGCAATGACAAAGTACACAACATGCTGAAACTGAATACTGAAATATTACTGGAACTTGGTCAATGCACTAGAATCTGATTGTGGGAGCTACTACTAACCGACATAAAATTACATGAGTTAAATATGGAGTCTGATGTATACGCCCCATCGAGAGGACCCAATTTACCTTGCCGAGGGTATAAAGGCATGACTGGCGTGATCACTAAATATAATGCCCACATAGGGGACTTACAAACCTACGGGGGCATATAGTTCTGGGACTATGAGAGTGACTGACCTTAGTCCAACTCCGTATTAAGTCTACTCCCAACTGAATATATGTACAATACAACATAACTGAAATATACTGGATAGCTCAATGTTTTGACATGCTAACTGAAAATGCAACATTAAGTACTGGTAATGAAATATTTGAAAACTAAGGCATGTATATTTGTTTTTCTGTCCTAGCTAGTGTAATTTATGGACCAAACAAATCTACACAACTAGGGTTCTAAATTTCATGCAAGGAACTAAGCAATAACGTTTCAACAACATGTAAATTGATTAGGAATATTCTAAAAACTAATTCATTGCAATTTCTAACATTCAATAAATCCTAGGTCTAGATAATATGAAAGGAATCAAGAATAAGACTGAATTTTAGGGACATAATTGGTGAAAGGAACCCACTAGTGAAATCTCACATACCTTGTGACGAATTCCACGAGGAAATCTTTCGATTTCAAGGCTGAAATGGATGAAAACATATTACGTTCGTAGAGAGGGATTTGGTCGACTATTTCTCCTCTCTTCGTTCTAAGTTTAAGAATTTTGGTGAATGGATCGCTTATGGTAGATTCTAATTAAGTTACTAGGCGAAAACTAACCAAAAGTACGTAGTTTAGGGGTCCAACGCATAGGCAAAAGACCAAATGACCCCTGACTTAAAAGCTATTAGGGCCACCAATACGAGCCTAACTGACGGACCATGGATGGACCGACGGCCTGTCCTGGTCAGCCATCGTTTGGCGTCAGGGAGGGCTACTGAGGGTCATGATCCACGGACCTGGACCACGACCCATGGTATGACCTACGGTCCGTCCTGGTCAGCCATCATTTGGCGTCAGGGAGGGCTACTGAGGGTCACAATCCACGGACCTGGACCACGGCCCATGGTCTAACCAACGGTCTGTGGGTCATGCATTGGCTAAAATTTTCTGGGTTTCTGGGGAGGGGCTCCAGGTGGCGAACCATGGTCCCCACCTACGGTCCGTGGGTGGTCCCCGTTGGCAGCACCTGCAACTTCTGATTTTCTGTATTTTTGTAGGTAGAGCATACGGGGTGTTACAAGTAAACCATGTCAAGGTTTTGCTTGGGGCCAGCAATGGATTCTCAAGTGCGAGTCCCACCCAAGGTATAGGCTCGGGGTGTGACAAACTCGGTATTAGAGCAAAGAGTTCAAGAGTCCTAGGGAGTCTATGAAGTCGTGTCTGTATAGTCCTAGGTATCGGTGTGAAGTATGCCACATCTAGAATTAGGAGGCTGTGACATTTAGGAACTATCTCACTTCTTTCATTCTCATTTCGTGCGACAGAGTTATCTCTATTAAATTTTATTTCTAACTCATACTTGCACGTATCTTTCATATTATTTATCAACAAAGAGTTGTTCGAGGTCGTCCTACTAGGTGGAATTTCGAGGAACAAGAGGTACCTAGTGCACCTAAAGTGCAACCCCGAGGAGAGGTCAGCAATGCTGACTTTCGTGAGGCCATCTGGATGTTGAGCCAAGTTGTGACCAACCAAGTTGGGCAACAAAGAGAGAATCCTCAGGAAGTGGTTGATACTTCTAGGATCCGTGAGTTCTTAAGGATGAATTCTCCAAGCTTCACTAGTTCAAGTGTCAATGAGGACCCAGAGAACTCTATAGAGGAACTGCAAAAAGTGTTTCAGGTTATGCATGTTGTCAATGCTGAGCGAGTGGAACTAGCTGCATATCAACTGAAGAGTGTTGCTAGAATCTAGTTTGACAAATGGAAGAAGGGTAGAGTTAAGGATGCACCTATTATGAGCTGGGTTGTGATGGAGAGTGCCTTCACGGGGGGTTTCTTTCCCCATGAGCTAAGAGATTCAAAGGTAAAGGAATTCCTCACTCTTAAGCAGGAATCTATGAGTGTTCATGAGTACAGCCTGAAGTTCACCCAACTTTCCCACTATGCTCCAGAGATAGTTGCTGACATGAGGAGTCCGATTAGTTTATCATTGCTAGGTTGTCTCGTCTTTCAAGTAAGAAAGGCAAGGCAACTATGCTAATAGGTGATATGGACATAGTAAGGTTGATTATTCATGTGTAGCAGGTTGAGAAGGATAAGCTGAAGGATAGAGAAGAGTTTAGAAACAAGAAGCCTAAGACGTCAAGGAATGAGTCCGGGTAGTAGAAGAGTAATATGAATTGGTCATCTTTCCAACATAAGATAAAGGGACCTGCTCCATTTTCTGCTAGTGCACCTGCACCAAGGAACATAGGTGACTTCAACAATCCAAATTCACAAAATTTAAGAGCTAGACCTCCATAGTCTCAAGGTAGTGTTGTACAAGGAGGTAATGGAACTCCTGCATGTACTAAGTGTGGTGGACCCACTCAGGGGTGTGTCGTGATGGCTCACTTTATGAAAGAGTGCCCTAAAAACTGACAAGGTATTGGTAATGGGGGAAATAGAGCCCAATCTTCTTCAGTTGCTCCACTATACAAAGCTACACCTAGAGGAGTTACTTAAGGGGTAGGAAGAGGATCAAACCGTTTGTATGCTATTACTAGTCGCCAAGAGCAAGAGGATTCGCCAGATGTTGTCACTAGTATGATCAAAGTCTTTAGTTTTGATGTTTATGCTTTGCTAGATCCAGGAGCGATTCTATCTTTCATGACTCCATATGTTGTGATGAATTTTGATGTTCTTCCTAAGAAAATTCTTCAGCCCTTCAGTGTTTCTACACCTGTTGGTGAGTCTATTCTAGTTGAGAGAGTCTATCGTGATAGTACCATTTTCGTCAATCACAAGAGCACCATGGCTGATATAGTTGAGTTAGACATGGTAGATTTTGATGTCATTCTTTGTATGGCTGGCTTCATGCATGTTATGCCTCAGTCAATTGTAGAACTCGAGTTATTAAATTCCAGTTTCCTAATAAGCCAGTTATAGAGTAGAAGAATAGTTCAGCAGTGTCTAAGGGTCGTTTCATTTCGTACCTTAAGGCGAGAAAGTTAGTTTCCAAGGGGTCAGTCTATCACTTAGTATGAGCTAATGACTCTAGTGTTCAGACACCATCTATTTAGTCAGTTTCATGTTAGTGAGTTTCCAGAAGTCTTTCCAGATGATCTTCCCGAAGTCCCTTCTGAGAGAGAAATAGACTTCGGTATAGATATTCTTCCCGATACTCGTCCTATCTCTATTTCTCCAAATAGAATGGCACCATCAATGTTGAAAGAGTTAAAAGAACCGTTGAAAGATCTCCTAGAGAAAGGTTTTATTCGACCAAGTGTCGCACCTTGGGGTGCTCCGATCTTATTTCTGAAGAAGAAAGATGGTTCTCTTAGAATGTGCATATATTACCGTCAGTTGAACAAGGTTACTATTAAGAATAAGTATCCTCTCCCGAGAATTTATGATCTTTTCGATCAACTTCAGGGTGCCACTTGTTTTTCTAAGATAGACCGCAAATCTTGATTGTTGACACCCAATTTTGGCCCTCCACAATATAAATTAATCATCAAGCTTCCTAAATGCCAACAATTTGAAATAATTGACTTTATTAAATTCAAAATATTTTCCAAATCATTTTAAGTAATTTTGTCACTTTTATAATTTTAAAAAATAATTTATGTATTCTAATAATTTTGTATATATTTACTACATTTTATAAATATTCGAAGATCGTCTCAAAGGATTTTGCTTAATTAAATATTTGGTTAATTAGTTTAATTATTCAATAGTTTATATTTTTAAATTATTAGTTTATAATTGAGTTAATTGTTTTATTTCTTTAAGATTATGAAGCTCGATAATTAATTAATATTAATTCATCTTATTTAAGGTTTAGTCATACTCCCTAAATTAAACTCAATTGGCTAGCTTCTTAATTCCTATTAGCTATAGTTGCAATTCAATTGACAATCTTTTCACTCCCATTTTAAGCTCATTTTTCATCTTTAATTTTGGGCCCAATTTCAACTCAATTCTCAGCCCAATAACAATACAATCAGTATCCCACACCAATACATAATTCCAAAAAGACCCATCAACAATTGTCAATAACAAAACCCAATTCTCACAACATACACAACGATTCTTCCATACGCATCAGTCCGACAAACTCGGAAACGATGCTACTCTGAGACGTCGACATCATCCGCCCTTACATCTCCTTTTTTTCCCTTTTCGCGGAGTCGCAGGTCTGGACAATAGGCACATCCTTTTCTTTGTAAAGGAGCAAAAGAATTCAAAATTTGAACACGGATTTCCCCCCTAAATCGCCCATTTTTTTCCTATAAATATTTCTCTACCTTCAGTGCTTCAGGGGACGGTTTTTGAGATCGGATTTGTAGTATAATAGTATTTTGTAATTAGAGTTTCTGGGTTTGCAGTTTTGGAACTCAGATTTCCACCGGAATTCCTCGTGCGGTGGTCGAATAGCTCATGCAATATCGTCGTCTCAGTTCGCTGCCCCTGAAAAGGTAACCCTCCTTTCAGGATTTTAGTCTCTTTGTCGTGAATTAACAGTAGTTTAGTTTTATGGTCTGATTATGTGATATTTCTGCTAAACTGATGTGAAACTGTTTACTTATTAATCATTATGAGATGTTTTAATGTTAGTATCTTGCGAGTGTTGCGACTCATTGTTGATTGCGAACCAATGGTTTAAATAGCTTGTGGTTTGAATATTGTTGTTTGGTTTTGTTTGTTCGAAGTCTTGATGATTCCATCTTATGTCGGGTCAATTTCTCCCTGTTAAGGTCTTTTATCTCGCTATTAATCTCGTCTTGTTGGCTGTGGATTGGTAGGTCAGTCATGAAGTTCAAAATCACCTTTTATAGATGATTTAGTCTTTTTGAATTTATATATGAAAGCTATATGTTTCAAGTTGTTGGAGCATTTTTCTTGTGTTAAATTCTCATTGTAAAAGTATTTTTCTATGATGATTAGTTTTTCACTTATATACCTTTATCATTCTCACCCTTAAAACATGCTAAAAATGAAATTTTATCGTTGGTATCTAAGTTAGCTTCAACTCAAATGGTGTTTGGCTGCCCTGATCTTCTTCCTTTCCCCATTATTATTCGAGTTTCATTGCTTCACTGCCTAAGAGTGAGCTTTGCTCAACTCTTTACCTCCATTACTTAGTTAATATTTTATAAGTGAATTGTCATTTGTTGTTGAGTTAGTATAGATTTGAGTTTCTTATTTTCCTTTTTTCCGGATTTTAGTTTGTTAGAGTTTCATCCTAGAAATTATTTGAAGCATGATTTTTTTTGGTATTAACTCATTGTATGGCTTGATGATTTTTTAGCCCCCATGTTAATCCTTTGTAGCTCTGCTATGTCATGTTCATGGCCTCTGTTTTGAAGCAAAGGAAAAGATCAGATTATGCCTAGTTATTTTTCCAATAATGTAAAAAAAAAAAGATTTTATAAGAGCCTTTATGTCAGGTTGTGTTATCAAATTTTACTATCTTTTCTACCTAAAAGTGACGATTTTATTGTAAGCAATCTATTGTCAACATACATAGTCATTCATTTGATTAAAAGCTAATAACAATTGCATGTTTTATTTCAGTGGCTATTGTCAAGAATGTCTTCTCTGATTGTTGTTCTTTACTGTATGGTCTAGGCATGTAATATATTTTTATCATATTCAAGCATGCTAGATTATAGTGTTCCCCCCATTTGGATGATTTTTAATACCAATGTTATATTTTCTAGTGGAATGAACATGTGTGATGCATTTTTTAGTATAATAGGCAGTGATGTCTCTTGGTTGATCAACTTAAATAAAATGTGGTTTCTTATTGTCAAGTGTATGCTTCTTCTTTTCTTAATTTGTGTCCCTTTGTAATCTACTAAGTATACATTGGTTGTAGCTTTGTTTAGTTGTGAAGTGTCTAGTTGGCCTTGTTATAAATTAAAGTCATGCCTTATTGTTTTTTAAAAAAATAAAACTAAATATTCTATTCTTCTTAATAAGTTTAAGTGTGAATGCTAATGTTATCACTCTTTCTTTGCATGTGAAATTTGCCTCGAGTCTATTTTGATCTCTCACCTCCTATCCTTGCATCTCCTTGTTGGACCGAAGGCCCACACTACAACATTTTAGTCCTTTAGCCGCTCTTGATAAGTGTGGCTTAAACTATCCAAAAGTGTTGTCTTTGACCAAAGGACACACTTACTGACTTTAGACACCACTTTTCTGGGGGTGGCCTAAAGTAGTGTAACCTTTTCCTTAAGGCAACACTTTTCAAGTGTTGCTTAAGAAGTTACACTTGAAAAGGATGGCCTATAAGATAAAAAAGGTCACGCTTTTAGCTTCTCGTATGGCAACGCTTTTCATGATCTCACATTATATTTTCAAATGTCGTCTTTAATACCTAAAGGCCACACTCGCAAGTGTGGCCTTTTCTACTTCCTTTAAAGCAACATTTGTTAAACGTATTATTTGCTAATGTACATGCCCCAATTTACACTTAAACCACACAATTGGCATCCCTATGACCACTCTTTTCAATTGTTGTAATTTGTTTAGGCTATAAAATATTATTTAAAAAATATTGATATGCATCTAATATATTATGCATATATCCAATAATCAAATCAGACACTATTATTCTATTTATACAATCTCAAGCACTAAATTAGACCATAAATAACTGGAAAAATAATATAAATGTACAAATTTTACAATAAACTCAAAATAATTTAAGTATTTCACACACTAATAAACCAATATTTTAGGTTGTGCACTAGAAAGCAATTCCCCAAAATCGAATTCAAATATCACAATTGGTTAAGAAGTCTTCATCGTTCACTTCAATAAATCTAATTCACTTGTGCCGCCATTTCAAATTTTATCACGCAGAGTTTCCTACACATTCAAGTAAAATTACAAATTAAAAAGAAATCAATTTATGATAGTACACATATAATATCATAAATAATAGGATGTATCCGAGATGTGCATATATTGCCGCAACCGCTCCATTACTAAAAAGAATTTCAATCCACTGACACATGGATTTTCATCCTCCAGAATTTTACTCTTGTGTCTGAATAACATTTTAAATATATATAGGAAAAATAAAGTGTTATCCATCAAAAATCAGATCTCGAGGAATGCAAAACAATAACAGAAGTGTACTTGTAGGATATCAGCGCAGAACAGATACCTACAGACGCCAAGCACACGAACAATATATTACTGTACCAAATTCTTTAGCTTTCTTATTCTTCTCCTAGTACTTTTCTAATTACAGAAATACACCCACTAAAGACTAGTATTACAATGTTATTCTAACCTTCATAAACCAATTATAAAAAAAGGGGGGAAATTATAGTTCATATGTTTAACAAAACATAAGAGATGACCAGGAGTATTCACAGAAACACACTTACAATATGCACGCACTTACAAGATGCTCTTATGTTTGAGAAAACATGCTTGAATTTGCAGAGAAAGTTCACATAAAATAGCCTTAACAGCTTCACGCTTATCAGCGACTCATATATGTGTACAGTGGCGGATCCAGGATTTAGAGTCCGTGGGTGCCAAATGGGATTCGAACCCGTAACCTCAACCTTCTAAAGTTGCCCTCCTACCGTGGCACCACAAGCCAATTTTGTTCTGTGGGAGGCACGTCTTATATTTATATAAATATTATATATATATAGCTATGTATATATAGAGTTTCCGTCGAAGTTCGGGGGTGGCGTGACACCCCCAATGCCCTTCATAGATCTGCCACTGTATGTGTACAACTCATAAACAGTGGTAAACTCACCTAGAAATTGTAGGACGAAGTCAAGTCATTCGGTATAAGATGCGCACAAAATAGTGGAATGCTGCTCCAACAGGAATCTCAACGATCAACTTGGAAAACAAATATGATCCCAGAGCATCAGACCTTTTCACACGCTCTCTATCAACAATTGCTCGTTCCCTGGAAAAGACACTAACTGAGTTTGTGAGAGCATCCATAACAGTGTATTTTGCTGCAATCTGTGCATGAACACATGAAAATGGAAAAGAAATTAATTAGGAACGTCATCGCCTCATCAATTTGGCACTCTGTATTTTCATGCTTGATGCTTTTTAGTGGCTGGAAGTATGGCATATTCACCCAATTTAGATTAATTGGCCAAAGATTATTAGCTGGGCAATTGGTTAAACTTAAAGATATAAGAAGATATTGCATGAGTACAAAAAACTCGAGGAAAAAGAAAAGTTACTCTATCTATTACATCGGAAGAGAATTAAATTGAGACTCACTTGCATCTATGCACATTTTAGAAATAACCTGAACTGCCTCCACCAACCACCGTGAAATAGAATATACACTTTCTAGAGAACTATAGTCTATAGATATTGTTAAATTAGGTCTGGGGCCTAACTCACACCCCAAAAGCTAACTCAAAGGGAGGAGGATTGCCCAAGCCTTATAAGGAGTCCACCCATCTCATTAATCACCGATGTGGAACTTTTGTCATTCTTTAACACCCCACCTCACGCCAAGTGCATAGCATCTGGTGCGTGGGTAATTTTGATTTTTTTGGGTCCCAACATTGGGCAATTTTGATTTTGGGGGCCCCAACATCGGATGAGACGGGCCCTTCTCTGATACCATGTTAAATTAGGTCTTAGGCCTAACTCACACCCCAAAAGCTAGCTCAAAGGGAGGAGGATTGCCCAAGCCTTATAAGGAGTCCACCCATCTCATTAACCACCGATGTGGGACTTTTGTCATTCTTTAACACCCCACCTCACGCCCAGTGCTTAGCATCTGGTGCGTGGGCAATTTTGATTTTGGGGGCCCCAACATCGGGTGAGACGGGCCTTGCTCTGATACCATGTTAAATTAGGTCTTAGGCCTAACTCACACCCCAAAAGCTAGCTCAAAGGGAGGAGGATTGCCCAAGCCTTATAAGGAGTCCACCCATCTCATTAACCACCGATGTGGGACTTTTGTCATTCTTTAACACTGTTAAATTAGGTCTTGGGCCTAACTCAAACCCCAAAAGCTAACTCAAAGGGAGGAGGATTGCCCAAGTCTTATAAGGAGTCCACCCAAATCATTAACCACCGATGTGGGACTTTTGTCATTCTTTAACAGATATTACATCAGTAAAAAATTCAACGGGATTTACATGATCTGGACAAATGTAAAAGTCAGTTAATAACCATCATCAATACTTTATTAATACAATGCAATATTCTATTAAAGTGAATCATAGGAAATTAAGTTGGCTCCATATACATATGAAAATAGCTTAACTTAAATACATAAATTTACAAGTCTACATTCACGCACACACATTCACTGGCCCCATGACGCACCTACATAAAGGCCTTGCATTCACTTTCCATTGTAGGCGCACTTACATAAATGCCTTTACTGCTTTACTGAATCCACTGCCTCAACCTGTTGCCTGGAAAGATATCACTCTTTCGCTCCTCTAAAGAATACTTAGCAGATACACATTGTTAGAGGAATGAAATGGGCCAGGACTAAGAATGATTCATGTCTTTACAGAAACACAAGATACACATACACATTCATCTACTTTTAAACCTCAAAAAATTTGGACCTGTGTTGACTGGAGGTTTCTTGTTAGCTTCTATTGCAGGCTCAACTATGGCTAGTTGACATTTTAATTTATCTAGTGCCTTTAATCATTCAAATTTCTTTGGTTGGAAATTGATATTAGCACAATGAACAAATTAAAATATAACACGCCTAACTCCTACAAGAGAAAGACGTTCAAGGTCCGAGAAGACCACCTTCAGAGAAGGCTGAAGAGTAACTTGATCCTTTTGTTCATCAAAAGGCACAAAACGAATTAATGAGGGCTAGGCCACCAAAAACTCGACACTAGTATACTTTGGACACACACATGGGATATTTATATATGGGGAATCAACAATGACTGCTCCAGCTCGTTCTCAGCCATCAAAACTTCAAAAACATTGAAAAAAAACTGTCTGACCGTTATCTTGAAACATCAGGAGTAAGAGTACTTCGGGATGTCGCATGTAGCAGCTATTTGGTTCAATAGTTTGAAGCTTAAACATTCAAAAGGAATCAGAAACTAACTTAAGAATTTGAAAAGTATTTAGAAGTTTAAACCACTCCTTATATTTTATCATCCATATAGATTTATAGTTAGGATATAAATGCAACATATTTGAATGGAGTTTCACAAGATTTATCACAAATTTTTGAACTGAAGAAAAAAGTTTATAAATCAGTCGCCTAAAAAGTGATACAGAAATTGTAAAGCGAGTATAAACAATGGCACCTCATACTCATAATGTTATTTAACTAAAACTGAAAATTGAAAAACTACATTTATTATGAATTTCAAAAGCTTGAAAGATTGCACAGGAAGGGTTGAACAAGAAATAGTGAAAAGTAGCTTACCATAAATGCTACAATAGAGGATACACAGTTGTTGCGATTCTGTTCACCAGGACCTGAAACCTCTCTGACTCATAAAGTCTTCATCGGACATCAACAAGTACTCTTTTCTACCGTAACCTGTATATCTAGATCTAGGAGTTAGTTACTAACAAATTTACTGATGAACTGTAGAAAAGGGGATTACTGCTTTGTGAAGAGAGAAAGAAGAATAGTGTGATTACAGAATTCCTTTCATACTGACTGAATTAATTACAAGCTAATGATCTTCTACATATATATACAACTATGGTGCTAACAACTTAGATACATAACCAATAGGATGATGACAGCTGGCTCTACAACTTAACAAATCCAACTTAGCTTTAACTAACTTCATCTAACAACTTTTAGTAACTAACTTCCAGCTTCAAGATTTAGCAATACTCTTTGCATAATCTGTTTTGTGAAGAGATAAAGAAGAATAGTGTGATTACAGAATTCCTTTCATACTAAATGAATTAATTACAACCTAATGATCTTCTACATATATATATACAACTATGGTGCTAACAACTTAGCTACATAACCAATAGGATGATGACAGCTGGCTGTACAACTTAACTAATCCAACTTAGCTTTAACTAACTTTTGCTAACAACTTTTAGTATCTAACTTCCAGCTTCAAGATTTAGCAATACTCTTTGCATATTCTGTTTTGTGAAGAGATAAAGAAGAATATTGTGATTACAGAATTCCTTTCATACTAAATGAATTAATTACAACCTAATGATCTTCTACATATATATATACAACTATGGTGCTAACAACTTAGCTACATAACCAATAGGATGATGACAGCTGGCTGTACAACTTAACTAATCCAACTTAGCTTTAACTAACTTCATCTAACAACTTTTAGTAACTAACTTCCAGCTTCAAGATTTAGCAATACTCTTTGCATATTCTGTTTTGTGAAGAGATAAAGAAGAATATTGTGATTACAGAATTCCTTTCATACTAAATGAATTAATTACAAGCTAATGATCTTCTACATATATATACAACTATGGTGCTAACAACTTAGCTACATAACCAATAGGATGATGACAGTTAGCTGTACAACTTAACTATTCCAACTCAGCTTTAACTAACTTCAGCTAACAACTTTTAGTAACTAACTTCTAGCTTCAAGATTTAGCAATACTCTTTGCATATTCTGCTTTGTGAAGAGATAAAGAAGAATAGTGTGATTACAAAATTTCTTTCATACTAAATGATTTAATTACAAGCTAATGATCTTCTACATATATATACAACTATGGTGCTAACAACTTAGCTACATAACCAATAGGATGATGACAGTTAGCTGTACAACTTAACTATTCCAACTCAGCTTTAACTAACTTCAGCTAACAACTTTTAGTAACTAACTTCTAGCTTCAAGATTTAGCAATACTCTTTGCATATTCTGTTTTGTGAAGAGATAAAGAAGAATATTGTGATTACAGAATTCCTTTCATACTAAATGAATTAATTACAAGCTAATGATCTTCTACATATATATACATCTATGGTGCTAACAACTTAGCCACACAACCAATAGGATGATGACAGATGGCTGTACAACTTAACTAATCCAACTTAGCTTTAACTAACTTCAGCTAACAACTTTTAGTAACTAACTTCTAGCTTCAAGATTTAGCAATACTCTTTGCATATTCCTCAATACCCCCCTTCAAGCTAGGTGATATGAAGATGTTCTTCATCCCTAGCTTGGATGTAAGATACTCATGTTGTAGACGACCAAGGCCCTTAGTTAACACATCAGCAGGCTGGTCAGCAGTGGGCAAATACTGAATGAACACAGAACCATCTTGAATCTTCTCTCTAATAAAATGACAATCAATGTCAATATGTTTAGTCCTCTCATGGAAAACAGGATTAGAAGCAATCTGGATAGCAGTAGTGCTGTCGCAATGAACAGCAACAGGTAAGGCCAAAGGCAAACCCAACTCTTTGAAGAGGCCAATCAACCATGTAACTTCAGCCACAACAGGAGCCATGCTCCTATACTCTGCTTCTGCAAAACTCTTGGAGACAGTAGGTTGCTTCTTGGACTTCCAAGATATTAAGGATTCCCTAAACTTGATCACATAACCAGTGATGGACCTCCTTGTGTCAATACAGGAACCCGAATCAGCATCCCAAAAAGCATGTAGAGAACCATGTTGTTGGGCAGCCAAAAAAATTCCTGAACCTGGAGATTGTTTAATGTACTTCACAGCTCTAAGAGCAGCATTCATATGATATTTCTTTGGTGCATTCATGAAATGGCTTAGATTTTGAACTGGATATGACAAATCACGCCTTGTCATTGTTAGATAGATCAACCTTCCAACCAATCTCTGGTATTCACCTATATTCGGCAACAATGCATCAGATGTGTCACCTATATATTTGTCAAAGGTTAATGTAGTCAACTTCACATTCATCTCAACTGGTGTTGTAACAGGCTTGGAACCTGCTAAGCCTAAATCTGAAATTATCTCCAATGCATACTTTCTCTGATGCATGAGAATCCTTGCACTATTTCTCGCAATTTCTATTCCTAAGAAGTATCTTAATGGTCCTAGATCCTTGATCTTGAATTTGTTTTGCAGCACTTGTTTAGTATCATTTATCAGTTGCAAGCTGCTACCAGTGACCAATAGATCATCAACATAAATCAAAACAATCACAATGCCTTCATCAGACCTCTTGATCAGTAAAGAGTAATCCAAGTGACTCTGCTGAAATCCAGCGGCCAACAATGTCTGAGTCAATTTGACATTCCATTGCCTTGAGGGTTGATTAAGGCCATACAATGACTTAAGCTGCCTGCATACAGGCTGGGCTGTAGAATTGTCATGACTGAAACCCTGAGGCAACTGCATATAAACCTCCTTCACAAAATCACCTTGTAAAAATACATTGTATACATCCATTTGTTGGACATCCCACCCCTTAGTGGCAGCTAAGGTGAGCGTTGTCCGGACAGTAACCATTTTAACAACCAGAGAAAAAGTCTCCTGATAATCCAACCCTTCTTTCTGACTAAAGCCCTTCGCTACTAGTCTAGCCTTAAATCTTTCAACTTCACCAGTGGCCTTGTACTTAATCTTGTACACCCATTTGCAACCTATGGCCTTCTTGCCAATTGGCAGTGAAACTATCTTCCAAGTCTGATTATCTTCCAATGCTTGTATCTCTTCTTTCATAGCAGCCACCCATCTTTTGTCTTTAAAAGCGTGATGATAGAAGTGTTGCTCAGTATCTGCTGAGATATTAGCAATACAACACTGATATGGATGTGACAAGTTGTCATAATCAACACTATTTGAAAGAGAATATAAACAATGAGAGTTTGAACTTGACTTAGTAGTCACAAAATCCTTCTACCATATTGGAGGTCTGTGAGTCCTAGTGGACTGTCTCCTTCCCAATGTTGGACTCACATGAGGATCCTCGACAACAGTTGTGGCTGGTTGTAACTCTATAGGATGAGACCCAAGAACAGGATTAGGAAAAGACCCAATAGGACTGCTAGGAACATGATCATCAGTAGCATCCTGATTATTGATATCTTATGAATCATGATCAGGAAGAGGAACATGGGCAACAGGCATCAAAGGTGCTATTTGAGCTTCATTACTCTGTACAATATGTTGCATATCATCATGAACTTGAGTGTGAATGGAAAAATGGATTCATCAAAAGCAACATCCCTACTAATAAAGAAGACTTTATTGTGAAGATCATAAAGTTTGTAACCCTTTTGTGTGGTACCATAACTTCACCAATCTCCTTCACTTTCCCAGTGAAGAGATACTGGAGAAGGAAAAAATTAGGATAGAAAATAGCACAACATTGTAATTGTTTAGTCAATTTAGCCACTGAAAGAAGATTGAAATTAAAATATGGCACACATAATACATTCTTAACTACATCACCTCCTTGTAGTTGAGAACATCCTGAGTGTCTGACTTTAGCTGAGTCACTATTTGGAAGTTGCACCTGACCTGAACTTTTCACAATTAATCCATGATTCAACAAGCTTGTAGTACCAACTATGTGATCAGTTGCTCCACTGTCAACTATCCAATTAAAATTAAAGGTTGAGGGAGTGAACTGAGATTTTCCTGCAAAAATACCTGCAACATTAACTTTGCCACTAGTAGATGTTGCATTAGTTGCATTTCCTTCATGGATTAATGGTTTGTTCAACATTTGAAGAATCTGATTGTATTGGTTGGGTGCAATGTATGGAACTGCACCAGCTTCAATACCTAAATTGATTCCATAGTGTTGTGATGCTTGGTGTGCAGTACTTCCACCCAAGTGCTGCATCTCATCAATATGAGCATGAGATCCATAGTCTATGGAGACATTGTTTGCTAACTTCTTTCCCTTATAGTTGGTAGGATAACCAATCAGCTAGTAACAATTTTCCTTCAAGTGCCCAAGTTTGTGACAGTGAGTACAATACTTCAATTTGTTGCAATCAGCTCGAATGTGTCCCTTCATCTCACAGTGATCACAATACAAGTGTCCACCCCTTTGTGATCTGTGAAATTTTACATTTCCTAGGCCACGAGAAGCATCATAACTTCCCACTCTTGGACCTCTAGAGTTTTGATTTCCAGAACTGTTTCTTCCAGATCTATTAGTGAACAAGGCAGTAGAATCAACCTGTCCCCTAATATTATAGTGATCTCCGCTTAGTTCTCTTTGGCTTTCATCTTGAATTATCATAGCATAACACCGATTAACAATAGGTGGTGTACTCATCATGAGGATCTGACTTCTAGCATGACTATAGTTGTCATTTACGCCCATTAAAAACTGTAAAAGTTTCTGCCTAAACATACTATCAATATACTCCTTAGATCGTGCATAATTACAAGATGGAGGAGGAACAATTGAATCAAATTCATCCCATAGATCCTTTAATTTTGAATAGTAGACTGAAACAGGGGAAGTACCTTGAGTGTGTGTGACAATTCCCTTGTGCAAGTGGAAAATTCTGGACATATTCACTTTTTCGAAACGTTCTTTCAGATCATTCCAAACTAAAGTTACATCTGCACGAAAAAGGATTCCAGTCACCAGTTCCTTGCTTACATTGCTCATAAGCCATGAAAGTGCCATCGCGTTACATCGATCCCATTGCTTCTTCTCTAAATCGACTGTATAACTAGCACGCTTGATGCTTCCATCAACAAAGCCTAATTTGTTCTTAGTCAACAGAGTCAGTTTCATTGCTCTTCTCCATAAAGTGTAATTCTCCATTCCTGTGAGTTGAATTACAATTTGTACTGCTCCTAGAACATCAGAAGAGGATAGATACAGAGGATGATCATGGTCAACTTTTCCTGTCATCGATGCTTCCTCAGATATGTGGATTCAATGTTGAAATCAAGCTGAAAGTACACAGAAATCGAACTCCTGCTCTGATACCATAACAAATTTACTGATGAACTGTAGAAAAGGGGATAACTGCTTTGTGAAGAGAGAAGGAAGAATAGTGTGATTACAGAATTCCTTTCATAGTGAATGAATTAATTACATGCTAATGATCTTCTACATATATATACAACTATAGTGCTAACAACTTAGCTACATAACCAATAGGATGATGACAGCTGGCTGTACAACTTAACTAATCCAACTCAGCTTTAACTAACTTATGTTAACAACTTTTAGTAACTAACTTCCAGCTTCAAGATTCAGCAATACTCTTTGCATATTCCTCAATAGTTACATCGTATTTGGTCTGTTCAAAGTTAAGAGCATACATCTACAACTGATTTCTGAGTTGAAACATTGTAAGGAAGTGAAGAAATTTCAACAAGTAAAAAAAACATACCTCATTCCACATAAGAACAAAAGCGAAGGAGAAACACTACAGTAATTTTGTCATAGGAAATCTTATGAGGCTTTTCAGTGAAGAAACCCTTTCTATCAATGCTCTCTGATTTGGGGAAAATAGCGTCTTATTACTATTTTTTTCCTTTTCAGAAAATGCAGGAAAATAGGCTTACTGACTTTTCAGTTTTGCCTTTTAGAAATTGGGGGAAAAGTAAAAACATGGAGGGAATATTATTATTTTACTGAAATTTTATTAAAATTATAAGGGTATGCTTATAAAGTTTTGTATTTAGAATTATAAAAATAGCATAATTTTATTATGATTTGGCAACGATTAGAAACAGTAGTCTATACTTTTAAAGAGCACGCTACGGAAAGCAAAAAACTGGGTTATATACATGTAATATACACCAATATATAGTTGATGTATACAAAAACGGGAATAGGTTTAAAACCCAAAAAATTCCAGCGAAATTGGCCCAAAATGGGGGGGGGGGGGCTAATTCATTTCACCTTTCCTTTAGATTATTTAATTGTCTTTATTTATTGTTTATTTTTCTTATTATTGACCATAACTTTAGACTTGTTAATTAAGTTAATTAGATTCCTCAAAAGATGAGTCATTTTGTTTATGTTGGTTTACTTTTAATACTTTTTTTATTCATTTATTTTATTAATCAAATATTTTGGTCAAATTATATATATTTTAATTAAACTAAATATTTTGTTCTTAAAAAGATTTGATTTAATGCCTCTTCATTTAATTACATTTTACTCATTTTAAAATGGTTTTAAGTTAAAGTATTTTTCTCAAGTAAACTTAAAAAATGTTCTCTTTCTTTTTTATTTAGTCATTTTCTCAAAAAGTTAGTCAAAGCTTTTTATTTATCAATTGATTTAAAAAAGTTTCATGCTTTAATTTATTAAATTGGTTCAAATTATTAATTTTTAAAATGATTCAAATAAGTTTTAATTAGTGTATTTTTGTTAAAATTCTAATAACTTGTAATTCAATTCAAATGTTTGAATTAAGGTTCCCTTTTCTTAAAAATAAAAATAGTTCTTTGTTTAACTATTTTTTTCAAGTTAATATTGTAAATTATTTTGTAGTCATTTTCCTAAAAGTAGTCAAAAATATATTTTAACCAAGTCGTAGGATAACCGCGCGTTAGCGGGCGCTTCAAAAACCTTAAAAACCTTCTTGAAGCGTAAATAAGAGCATCTTACCCATTTTCTCTAAATTTATAAAGACTTAATCTGTTAGAGTATTTTTAAATTATAAGTTTTCTTAGTTTCTTTAAAAAATTAAGTGGCGACTTTTTTATAAGTATTTTTCTCAAATTGTTTTATACTTAGAACATTTTTAAAAAGTCATTTTGCTAAAGACAGTAAAATTACGGCATAACAGAAATGACGATTATGCTGGGGACTTAAGGTTCTAACCATAACAGACTTAGGCTAATTATTAAGGTTTTAGCATATGCTTACTTTCTTGCTTTATATTACATGCCTAATGCTTAATTTTTCATTCTTATGTGATATAAACTGCTTATTTGTTATTGTTTATCTAAAATATTTATTTGTTACTATTTTATATAAATTGAATATATTTGGTACTATTTTATAAACTGTCATTTCATTCATACTTCCTCAAATTCTGGAAAATTCATACAATCACACGTACACGTAAAGTGTGTTTTGCGCACCCGCAAATTTCTTTTAAAATCCCAAAAGTTAGGAGAGTTGGCATATGCGTGGGTGTCCAGATCTTTTTCCTTGTGACCGCGTAGCCTCCTCTCTCGAGTTGTCCACTTAGGAACCTTGTGTCTAGTAAGCCAAATCTTAGAAAACATAAGATAGAGCTAAGCCACCCTCAATTTAAGTCATGCATGCATACACCTTAGGTGGATCGATCCCGGGTATCGATTCCACATTTAAGAAATCGACCCTTATGTCGATGGGTTTCACGACCCAACTACCAATAAGCATGTTTTGTGCAACGTGATGATGATAGACGGATACAAGCCAATTTTGACATAATGAGTTGGGAAAATTACCTTTTTATTTCCCAAACTCGAGTTGTATTAAAATTAATGGCTTGGATCAATCTATCATAATCACGTTATTTTTTATATTTAGGCTCACCTCTGGCAAAAAGGAGGTCCCGTGCATATTAAGATGCATTTTCTTTTTTATATTTTTGTTATGTGATTTACTTGTTGCGTGATACATGTTTATTCTCTATTTATTTGTTGTTATTATTTGATTATATGCCCAATTATTCATGTTATTAAAACAACAATTACCCACTTTATACTGATATTTCTCTTTTTTTTGAAGGTTTTTTTTCTTTTGATTTATTTCCCTCCAAAGGGTTATTTGTGTTGACTACGAATTGGCGGATCACCCATTGATTAACGTATCATAGTTCTTCATCCAATTCTAAGAGCTCACGATCGTTTGTCAGTATAATAAACCAACTATGTGAGTTGGGGTCGATCCCACAGGGAATAGTAATTCCTCCAAAGTTCAATAATAAAAGTACCACATCAAACTCTTCAAAAAAATAATTTTCACAAAATTTATAGTTGAATTCCAAACTTCAAGCTTCGTCTATCGATTCAATTTAACAACTTATCACAACAGTCTAATAATAGAAAAAAACTTGGGGAATTGATCAGCCAATTGCTAAACCTTAACAAAAATGGGTCAACTTTATTGGTCATGATAGGATTAGTTTGTTGCAGGTAGGTCAAACCATATTTAAGATAATTTTCTCTGGAACAATTACCTTGTCTATGTTGAATTTTCTCGAACTTCAACACCATGAGAAGCCCAACTCTTTTCCCTCATTACATCCACTCCCTCGAGCTAGATACGAAGGATAGATCACTTATTTCACTCTCTCGAGCTGAAATCAAGGAGACCCACTACTTCGGACGCTAAAATTATCACCTTGGTTCCACACCTCTTTCTCAAGCAAGTGCACAACACTAAATCTTTACATGAAATCATGAAATCCACCCATAAAACATGGCAACAAATTAGACCCACTTCAAACTAACACCATTAATCACAATTAAAGAATACCCACTAATTAAATCCAGCAATTGGCCTCATGATCAAAACCCCAAGTGAAGGGTTTTTAGACAATCATATCAAAATTAATAAAATCAAAATTAAAATTCATTTCCATCATTAGGTACAAAATGAGGACTATAGATGAAAATCAATGAATCATCTCCACCCTTACTAAATTTTCCTCAAAGTCTTGTTAAATTTCTAAGAAAGAGCTCTTGGTCCCGTTCTGTCTCTCAGTTCTCTCTTTTCATGATTTCTGGATGCCCATCTCTCTCTCTTGCCAAAACCAATTTAAATAGGGCTGAGGTATCATGCTTAAAGGCCATTTGGCGAAGTAAGTCGGGCATCACCGACTGATCGACGACTATCCAATGGTTCTATTTCTCGCCTTAAATTTTCATTACTTATTGATTTGACTACTATAACTTTAGGCGATCTACTTCGGGGTCGCCGATCAATTCCGCGTATCGCCCTTTTTCTTTCTATCTCGCCTATCCGCACTTTTTTAACATCTGTATCAGCACTTTTGGTGAACAGGTTATCTGACGCCAAATGGATCGGTGATACGCCGAATGAAACTGCTACTTGCCGTCCATTTTCTCAATTTTATCTCCAGCATTTTGTAATTTTCGGCGGTTTGGTGTCCCATTTAGCGACTCACGGAGTAATATCGGCGATCACCGGGTCTTCATTTTCTTCGCTCTTTCAACTTGATACTTTGGAACATTTAGGCGAGCTAATGGTTATTTGGCGACTCGCCAAGAGGGTTAGGCGATCATCAGGCTGCCCTTTCTTTGTTCTTTCAGCTGCCTGGTTCCTTTTTGCCCAAATAGTGTCCATGCTTCGTCTCTAACTCCAATTACCTGAAACTCAAGGCTTTTCATCAGTTATTGAGACAAAATATGTATTCGAGGACACTAAACCTACCAAAACATATCCCTAAATGAGTCCAATTCACAGTCTCATCATCCATACTCTACGAAATCAAAAGCACGTGCATCTACAAACATGACTGATTTAGGTGCATCTGATCAAAATGGTTTGGGACTTGTCACGATCCTGGGGGATGAACCCGAGACTTCGGAAGGAAGGGATCCAATCCCTTATGATGAACGCATTGCCGACCTGATACAAAAAATGGCCAATATGCAAAGCGAAATTGATCGACTTCGAAACCTCACTAATTTGTCCATCACCCTGAACACACCACTTCCCAAGAACGGAACAAACACAACTACTCCACCTCTCTTTCCACATGTTGACTCTCCTACTCCCCAACACTTCCCACCAAACCTTTCCCTTCACAAGACCAATCCAACTGCTTCCAAACAATCCACCAACCCTCAACAATCTAACTTTCCACAAAAGAATCCACAACAAGACAACCCTTTACCCTTCACTACTGCATATACATCCCAAACTTAACTTACCCAAACTCCAGTTATCCAAACTAACCCACTGAACCAAACCACTCCACTAACTTAAACTACCCAAAAATACCAAGCGACCCAACATATACCAGCAGCACACACTGCAATCCCTAACATGCAATATGTGCCTCAAGTATATGTAGCGGAATCTCAACCTTTCGTTACCCCAATACCAACTATGCCAGAAGTCAATCCATATGAATAGATGAAGAAATAAGCAAGGTAAAAAATAGATGATAATGTAGCAAGGGAGATTCATAATTTGAAGGAAGCTTTCAAAAGTATCCAAGCCCATAAGAGGGGGTGAAGGTCTTGAATATGAGGATTTATGTGTTCATCCCGATGTTGAATTACCCGTGGGGTATAAGGTACCAAAATTCAATGTATTTGATGTGAAGGGAAATCCTCGAGCTCATTTCAGGTCGTATTGTGACAAGTTAGTTGGACTGGGAAAAGATAAAGCCATTAAAATGAAATTGTTTATAAGGAGTCTCACATGAGAGGCCCTTGATTGGTACACAAGTCGGGACCCACAAAAATGGAATAGTTGGGGTGCAATGGCACAACAGTTCATGGATCAGTTCAAGTTTAACACTGAGGCTATACCGGATAGATTCTAATTGATGAAGTTGGAAAAGAAGTCAACAGAGTCATTCAGGGAGTATGCGATGTGGATGGCACAAAAGTTCAACCTCCAATGGAAGAAAGTGAGATGACCTCTCTTTTTATATAATCTCAAAAAGACACAACATATGATGAAAAGATGATAAGTATGGTAGGACAAAAGTTCTTTGAGGTTTTCAGGATGGGAGAATTAATTGTGGAAGGTATCAAAACTGGAAGAATCACTAATTTGGCAGCCCTTCAAACAACAAGTAAGGCAATTCAGTCGGACTCAATTGGAAGAGCCTTAAAGAAGAAGAAGGACGGGGTGTCTGCTGTCATGACCATTCAGGAACGTAGGCCGAACCAAATGTTAACATACCAAAACCCATTACCCCAACCTTCTTACTATAGACAATATGTCCAAATTCCTCAACCCTATTCCCAACCTTCACATGCCCCTTACCCAGATTACAGCACCCAACCGACATATTGTCCACCTAGAGCACCTACATATCCAAATCCATCATGATACCGACCCGCATATCCATCTCAATCCCACTACTAACCACAAAATCGTCCATCAAATGTACCTACACCCCGCCTAAACATTGAAAAAGGACCAGCCAATACCTATACACCTCTAGCTGAACCTTTAGCCCAACTATATGAACGGTTGAGAACCGCAAGAGTTCTCCAACCAATCCAAGGACGAATTCCCAATCTTCTTCCTGGATGGTACGATGAGACCAAGCACTGTGCATATCATTCTGGAGCTGGTGGACATGGTACCGAAAATTGCCTTACTCTCAAAGACAAGATTGAGACATTGATCAAAGAAGGGATCATTCAACTCAAAGATATTGCCCCTAATGTAAACAACAACCCACTGCCAAATCATGGCAATGTTAACATGATCACCGTTGATAAAGATTGCAACTTGGAAGGGACCATAGTACTAGTCAAGGTATAGAAGAATGTTGAGACATAGGCCTTTATTTCTCCCGTAATCACAGTCCAAGCACGAGCGCCAATTGAAGTGGAAGTTTTTCTTCCCAAGCCTAAGATCATGGCCCTTGTCTCTCAGTCATCTCCTTTTGACACCAAACCAGTCCTTTGGTATTACTCGACTGATGCAAGGGAAAAAGGAAAAGGAAAGATAGTTGTAGAAGCCGCTGCTGCAAGAATGACAAGATATGGGCATTGTTAATCCCCTAAAGAAGTTGTACGAGGAGGACCAAACAAGGAAAATAACAAAAAAAAGGTTGTGACAGAAGCTGAAGTGGAGAATTTCTAGAGAAAGATGCCAACTAAGGAATATTAAGTTGTTGAACAACTGAAGAAAACTCCCGCTCAAATTTTCTTAATGGCCTTACTAATGAATTCTGCAACTCATAAGAGCTCTTTGGTGAAGGTTTTAAATGAAGATTATGTTCCAAGTGAGACCACTAGCAATAATTTTGCTGCTATGGTAGGACAAGTTCTGGAAGCTAACAAAGTTTCTTTTCATGAAGATGAATTGCTACCTCAAGGCCTGGGACATAACAAATTACCATCAGATGTAAGGATAAGTTTATCTCCAGAGTTTTGATTGATAATGGTTCAACTATTAAAATATGTCCTTTCACTACATTGGAAAGATTCGTGAAAGTCATGTAAGGGTTAGTGGTTTTGACGGGACATAGAGGGGAGTCATCGGAGATATTAATCTGCCATTGCAAATTGGACCCATGGAGTTAGTTGTGAAATTCCAGGTGTTGGATATATCTGCTAGTTATAATTTATTACTTGGAAGGCTATGGATTCATATGGCTGGTGCGGTCCCTTCTACTCTGCACCAGACTTTGAAATTCGTTTGGAACCATCAGGAAATTGTTGTTCATGGAAAAGGCAACAACTCGATATATCCTTAAAATTCAGTCCTTGTTATTAAAAGTATGGAAGAGTTGGATGGGTCCGTATTTCATACTAGGGAAATTATGTGTGCTACTCAAGCTGAAAAGGAAAATATGTCACGTGTGCTTATGATGGTGGCTTGGGAGATGTTGAAGAATTGTTTTATCCCCGGTCAAGGTCTTGGAGCGACAATGGATGAAATAGTGGAGCCTATTCGATTGCCTGGTAAGAAATACACCTTTGGTATTGGATACGATCCTACTCTTGAAGAAGTCGCATCGTCTAATCTCAAAAGGAAAAGTGACGTTTCCTTACCACAACCTATCCCACCTTGAAATCAGTCAATTTCCAAGGCATTTGTTGCAAAAGGATTAGAAGAAGTTGTTGAAGATAACCTCATAGAAGGACTCAAAAACATGTTCATTAAAGAAGCTGAATGCAATGTGATTTTGGAGGACTGCACCGAGGCCCCGACCATATGGGATGATATGCCTGGAGATGCTTTGAACAATTGGACTTGTAACCCATCCACGGTTCTCTGGGAATCTTGGTAGATGATTGTATTAGAATTAACAAAATGACATGATTCGAATTGAGGCCTGAATCGTGTTTTTGAACTTGATAGGTTTTGCTTCCATCTTTTGAAAGCTCAAATGTCGAATCTAAGTTACCATTTTTCTGCTCTAAATTTTTAAACTTTGTCTTTGATTATTTATTTTATTTTTATCTTTTCTTCTCTCTTTCAGCAAGCAAACTAATAAATCCCGAGAATTTGACATGTAATGAAACGAGCGAACAAATCCCCAACAGTGAACAAACTTTTGCAGAACAGGAAGAAGATATGCAACCTGAAGAGTTGACTAAGGAGTTGGAACATTTTTGAGAATAAAGAAAAGACAAATTTGGATGAAACTGATATGATAAATTTGGGAGATTTAGAATTAGTCAGGAAAATAAGAATGAGTGTCCATTTTACTCCGTCCCAAAAGAAAGAACTTGTTGATCTTTTTAGACAATATATGGATATCTTCGCATGGTCTTATGATGATATGCCAGGTCTAAGCATGGAGATTGTTTCACATAGGTTGCAAATTGATCCCTCTTGTCCCCCAGTAAAGCAAAACCCGAGAAAGATCAAACCTGATTTGAATTTAAAGGTTAAGGAAGAAGTCTCCAAACAATTTGATGTCAATGTCATCTGGGTCACCAAGTATCCCACATGGTTGGCCAACATAGTACTAGTGCTGAAGAAAGATGGAAAAATGAGAGTATGCGTAGATTATTGAGATCTCAACAAGGCTAGCCCAAATGATGATTTTCCTCTCCCAAACATTCACATACTTATTGATAATTGTGCAAAGCATGAAATGCAGTCATTTGTTGATTGTTTTGTAGGATATCATCAAATTCTAATGGATAAAGAGGATGTGGAGAAAACAACATTCATCACACCTTGGGGAGTATATTGTTATCGGGTAATGCCTTCTGGACTCAAGAATGCAGGGGCAACATATATGAGAGCTATGACTACCATATTTCATGATATGATCCATAAGGAGATTGAAGTCTATGTGGATGATGCCATCATCAAGTCACAGACTCAGATCATATAAATAATTTGAAGAAGTTCTTTGACAGATTAAGGCGGTACAATTTGAAGTTAAATCCTGCAAAGTGTGCATTTGGTATCCCTGCCGGGAAGCTGTTGGGTGTCATCGTGAGTAGGAAGGGGATAGAGTTGGATCCTTCAAAGATAAAGGCTATTCAAGACTTGCCTCCTCTAAAGATTCGAAAGGATGTGATGAGTTTTCTTGGTCGCCTCAATTACATTAGTCGATTTATTGCACAATCCATTATAATTTGTGAGCCAATTTTCAAGTTGCTGAGGAAAGATGTTTCTACCAAATGGACGGAAGATTGTCAGAAAGGTTTTGACAGAATCAAAGAGTATTTATCTACTCCAATGATCTTAGTTCCCCCAGAATCTGGAAGACCATTGTTGTTGTATTTGTCGGTGTCTGACAATGCATTTGGATGTGTGCTGGGACAACATGATGAAACTTGTAAGAATGATCAAGCTATATATTACTTGAGGAAGAAGTTCACTCCTTATGAAGCTCGATATACTTTATTGTAGCGCACATGTTGTGCCTTGACTTGGGTTGCACAAGAGTTAAGATATTACTTATGTGTGTATACCACATTTCTCATCTCAAGGATGGATCCGCTCAAGTACATCTTTCAGAAGCCTATGCCTACTGGGAGGCTGGCGAAAAGGCAAATTTTTTTATATGAATTCGACTTTGTTTATGTCACTCATAAGGCCATAGAGGGACAAGCGCTAGCTGATCATCTCACTGAAAATCCCGTAGATGAAGAGTACATGCCTCTTAAAACTTATTTCCCTGATGAAGAAGTTTTATTTATTGGAGAGGATATTTCAAAAGAATATCCCGAGTGGAGAATAATTTTTTATGGTGCTGCGAATTCCAAAAGAGTCGGTGTTGCAGCGGTGTTGATTTCAAAATCAGGTCAACATTATCCTGTCTCAACAAAGTTCAGATTCTTTTGCTCAAATAATATGGTGGAGTACAAGGCTTGTGTTCTTGGGCTCAGGGTGGCTGTTGATATGAACATATAAGAATTGTTGGTTATAGGTGATTCAGACTTGTTGATTCATCAGGTTCAAGGCGAATGGAACACCAAGAATGTCAAGATACTCCCATATCTATTGTGCGTGAAAGAATTGTGCAAGAAATTTGTAAATATAGAATTCAAGTATCTTCCTCGAGCTCAGAACGCGTTTTCAGATACTTTAGCAATCCTGGCTTCTATGATTCAACATCCAGACAAGAACTATATAGATCTAATCAAGGTCAATGTGCAGGATCAACCAACCTATTATTTCCATGTAGATGAAGAACCGGATGAAGAACCGGATGAAGAACCTTGGTACTATGACATTAAGATGTATCTTGAGGAAGGAGACTATCCAAAAGGCGTAAACAATGTTCAAAAGAGGACACTTCGGAGACTCGCAAGTCACTTCTTCCTAATTGGAGAAATCCTTTATAGGAGGACTTCAGATTTGGGATTATTAAGGTGTGTCAACTCTCAAGAGGCGAGCAAGTTGATTGAAGAAATACACAGGGGTATATGTGGGCCACACATGAATGGTTTTAGTTTGGAAAAGAATATTGTACGAGCTGGATATTTCTGGATGACCATGGAAACAAATTGCATTCGTTTTGTGAGAAAGTGTCATCAATGTTAGATTCATGGTGATTTGATTCGGATTCCACCGAATGAGCTAAATGTGACGAGTTCTCCCTTGTCGTCTGCAGCTTGGGGAATGGATGTCATTGGCATTATTGAGCCAGCCGCCTCAAATGGACACAGGTTCATTCTGGTAGCTATTGATTACTTCACAAAGTGGGTTGAAACATCTTCATACAAGTTTGTGACAAAGAAGGTGTTGACGGATTTTTTCCGCAATAACATCATTTGTAGATTTGGGTTCCCTAAGTCAATTATTACAGATAATGGAGCTAATCCCAATACAGGATTGATGCATGAGATATGTGAGAAGTTCAAAATTATTCACCGCAATTCCACTATTTATCGACCTCAGATGAATGGAGTAGTTGAAGCAGCCAACAAAAATAGCAAGAGAATATTGCGGAAAATGATTGATAACTACAAGCATTGGCATGAGAATTTTCCATTTTCCCTTCTTGCCTACCGCACCACAATTAGGACTTTGATTGGGGCAACACCTTATCTTTTGGTTTATGGATAGAAGCAGTGTTACCAATAGAAGTTGAGATACCATCTTTGAGGATCATTCAAGAAGCTGAGTTAAGTGATGCTAAATGGACGCAAAATCGGTATGAACAGTTGATGCTCATTGATTAAAAGAGAATGAATGCAGTTTGTCATGGGCAACTTTATCAACACAGGATGGCCAGAGCTTTCAACAAGAAAGTAAGATTGAGACGGTTCGAACCGGGACAATTGGTGTTGAAGCGAATATTTCTGCACCAAGATGATGCTAAGGGGTAGTTTGCACCTAATTGGCAAGGACCTTACATGGTTCATCGAGTGCTGACTGGAGGAGCTTTCATTCTAGCGGAAATGGATGGTAAGATATGGCCGAAAGCGATCAACACAGATGCGTTTAAGAGATATTACATCTAGAAGTTTCTATTTCATTTTCATGTATTCTTTTGTCATGTATTGGAACTACGTCTTGACATGATTCCCATGGCGGGATACATAGGAAATCCACATCGGATTTGGTCTCTTGGTAGGTTTTGCAAAATTTTCTTTCTATGTAATATGAACTACGCTTGGCATGATACCCTTGGCGGGATACATAGGCGACCTATATTGGCTTCGGTCACTTTATTAGAATTTTTTTTCTCTATTTCCCTTGTATGTAACGAACTACATATGGCCTGATTCCTTTTGGATACATAGACAACCCGAGGGGGGTTCAGCCTGTTTATTGCAATTTCAATTGTATCTTAGGTTATGTTTGGCTTGAAGCCCTTGATAGAATAGTGTGCAGCCTATAGAAGGTTTAATATCACCATGACCAAAGGATAACATATCCCTTTCACCAAAAACTGGGACAATTTTTAAAGGAGTCATTGCTAGAAGATATCAAGAGATTTGAAGAGTATATGGTCAATCAAATCATCTGACAGAAGAAAGACTTCAGATAAAGGACGTTCGCTTTGTTTCACGGCATGTCACAATTTGAAGTTCGATAGAAATTCTTTATTACTATATGCGTATATAATTTATCTTATTTTTAAAAATGAGTTTCAATCAAATGTTTTCTTGTTATTTGTTTCCTTTGTTATTCATTAACCAAAATTTAGAATAGACGAAGGTTACAAGTCCAAGCAAAGCTGGAAGGAAGAGGTATGAAGAGTCAGACCTTCAAATTCAATGTGAATCAACCTCCCCCAAAACTTATAAGTTTTCTTTGAGTGTAGGTTTGTCAGGATTAGCAGAAGCTGAGATGTCAATAACGTCTATAGAATCGGAAAGTCTATATGACTGAGTGGTTTGAATTACTAACTGATAAATTTATAATGTGAAACTTATAAATAAAGCTTTACAAAGGTTTCAAAATGTGTTGATACACAAATATTATTTAAACGCATTGCATACGATTTTGCTTTGCATAAATACCTTTAAATGCACTGCACAAATGCTTTCAAATATTTTCAAGCGCACTACACAAATGCTTCGAGATATTTTTAAATTCACCGCACAAATGCTTTCAGATGTTCTGCATAAATGCTTTCAAATATTTTCAAATGCACCGCACAAATACTTTCAGATGTTTCGCATAAATGCTTTCAAAAAAATTCAAATGCACCGCACAAATGCTTTAGATGTTCGGCATAAATACTTCCAAATATTTTCAAATGCACCGCACAAATGCTTTCAGATGTTTCGCATAAATGCTTTCAAATGTTCTCAAATGCACCGGACAAATGCTTTCAGATATTTTCAAATGCACCGCATAAATGCTTTCATATGTTTCACACGAATGCATATTCTCAAATGCACTGCACAAACGCTTTACAAAATGCATTACCTTCAAAAACTTCATTTCATAAATCATCAGCTTTAAAGGCCACATTTTTGGGTTAAGGCTTCATTCTCATTAATAATCGCTGCAAAGCACCATTCTCATGTCTCATAAGCCTTAAACCCCATTTCCATAAACTTTGTAAAATTTTATCTCATTAAGTCATTTCGGCTTGCAAGGCCACATTTTTCATAAATTCACACCCAGGAGGTGTTATTTCCATGTTTTATCGCAACATGCGTTATATTTAATATTTATTTACTAACAGGTGTTGAATACGATAAAACATGCCAATTCTCTATTTAAATTACAGTTTCTACTAATAAGTTTATTTTAGTCTTTGTTGAGCGCATCCAAGAGGATAAATTCTCAAATCAAACCACAGGTGCGGACGACATAAAAAGGATGCAGCACAATGTGGAACTTTTTTCTTAGCAGCGAATTGGGACATAGTCCAAGGAGGAATGCCAAACTCTTAGGACGCGAGCTAATGAGCGACTTCCACCACAATCAAACAACACCCCTATAAGAAGGCATGTGGGCTTTTTCTTAGGTTTATCAGTTCTATTGTCGCATCCGAAAATATTTTGGGTTCACCAGAAGCAACTTTCCAATCCAAGTGACAATGCACCAAGAGTTTTGGAAATTTTGTCCGTGGAAGTTCTTAATTATGGGTGTGAAGCATGCCACATTCATGGCTAAGAGGTTGCAAGCCTCCTTTTCATACTCGACTTATTTTGTCACTCCTCTAAAACAAAAGGTTATCTTGCATAATAGAATTCCTTTTCAACCGATCGAGTCAAACTACAAACAGCCTGATTCTTGAGGTCTAAGGATATGTAGGAGGGCTCCATGTTGTAAACTCGGATGTATTCCGACATCCTCTCTTAAATCTTATTCTCGGGAATTCTGGTTCCTTCATAATTCAGTATCAAGGTAGCTTTTGAATTCTTTATGAATCATGCATTAAATCAAGCGTATCGAACTACAAGTGACCTGAATTCTCATATAGCCTAAGATATGTTGGAATAACATATCAGGGTTCAGCCATAATTCCTAAAGTCCATATAAAATTCCTTTCCTTTAGGATGAAGATGGGGTCGTTCAAAATTGGATTCAATTTCACTTGCCTCAAATTTCCTTCATCAATCCGAGTCAAACGAGGGACAACTGTTGACAGCCAATTTTGGCCCTCCACAATATAAATTAATCATCAAGCTTCCTAAATGCCAAACGATTTGAAATAATTGACTTTATTAAATTCAAAATATTTTCCACATCATATTAAGTAATTCTGTCACTTTTATAATTTTAAAAAAGAATTTATATATTCTAATAATTTTGTAAATATTTACTACATTTTATAAATATTCGAAGATCGTCACAACGGATTTTGATTAATTAAATATTTGGTTAATTAGTTTAATTATTCAATAGTTTATATTTTTAAATTATTAGTTTATAATTCAGTCAATTGTTTTATTTCATTAAGATTATGAAGCTCGATAATTAATTAATATTAATTCGTCTTATTTAAGTTTTAGTCAAACTCCCTAAATTATTGCAATTTGTCCTATTGGTTATAATTGCAATTCAATTGACAATCTTTTCACTCCCATTTTAAGCTCATTTTTCAGCTTTAAATTTGGGCCCAATTTCAACTAAATTCTCAGCCCAATAACAATACAATCAATAGCCCACACCAATACATAATTCCAAAGAGACCCATCAACATGTCTCAATAACAAAACCCAATTCTCACAACATACACAACGATACGACCAGACCTAAACGACCCTTGTACGTCTTCTTCTTCCATTAGCATCAGTCTGAAAAACCTGGGAAAAGATGCTACTCTGAGGCATCGACATCAGCCGCCCTCACGTCTCCCTTTACCCCCCTTTCGCGGAGTCGTAGGCCTGCACAACAGCCACATCCTTTGCCTTGAAAAGAAGCAAAAGAATTCAAAGATTGAACACGGATTTCCCT
The DNA here is from genome assembly GCF_000226075.1 of Solanum tuberosum. Taxonomy (NCBI): domain Eukaryota; kingdom Viridiplantae; phylum Streptophyta; class Magnoliopsida; order Solanales; family Solanaceae; genus Solanum; species Solanum tuberosum. The sequence goes on from NW_006238928.1 coordinate 3,980,986, forward strand.
CCTAAATCGCCCATTTTTTCCTACAAATAGTTCTCTACCTTCAGTGATTCAGGGGATGGTTTTTGAGTTTGGACTTTATAGTGTAATAGTATTATGTAACTAGAGTTTATGGGTTTGCTGTTTTGGAACTCAGATTTCCACCGGAATTCCTTGTGTGATGGTCGAATAACTCATTCTAGCTCGTCGTCTCAGTTCACTGCCTTCGAAAAGGTAACCCTCCTTTAAGGATTTTAGTCTCTTTGTCGTGAATTAACAGTAGTTTATTTTTATAGTCTGATTATGTGAGCTTTCTACTAAACTGATATCAGACTGGTTGCTTATTAATCATTATGAGATGTTTTAATGTTAGTATCTTGCGAGTGTTGCGACTCATTGTTGATTGCGAATCAGTGGTTTAAATAGCTTGTGGTTCGAATGTTGTTGTTTTGTTTTGTTTGTTAGAAGTTTTGATGATTCCATCTGATGTAGGGTCAATTTCTCACTGTTAAGGTCTTTCATCTCGCTATTAATATCCTCTTGTTGGTTGTGGATTGGTAGGTCAGTCATGAAGTTCAAAATCACCTTCTATAGATAATTTTGTCTTTTGAATTTATATATGAAGGCTATCTGTTTCAAGCTATTGGAGCATTTTTCTTGTGTTAAATTGACACTATAAAAGTATTTTGTTATGCTGATTAGTTTTTCACTTATACACCTTTATCATTTTCACGCTTAAAGCATGCTAAAAATGAAATTTTATCGTTGGTATCTAAGTTAGCTTCGCCTCAAATGGTGTTTGGCTGCCCTCTTCTTCCTTTCCCCATTATTATTCAGGTTTAGTTGCTTCATTGCCTAAGAGTGAGCTTTGCTCAACTCTTTACCTCCTTTACTTAGTTAATTTTGTATAAGTGAATTGTCATTTGTTGTTGAGTTAGTATAGATTTGAGTTTCTTATTTTCCTTTTTTTCAAATTTTAGTTTGTTAGAGTTTCATCCTAGAAATTATTTGAAGTATGATTTTTTTTTATATTAACTCATTGTATGGCTTGATGATTATTTAGCACCCATATTAATCCCCTGTAGCTTTGTTATGTCATGTTCATGGACTCTGTTTTGAAGCAAAGGAAAAGATCAGAGTATGCCTAGTTGTTTTTCCAATAATGTAAAAAAAAAAAAAGATTTTATAAGAGCCTTTGTGCCAGGTTGTGTTATCAAATTTTACTATCTTTTCTACCTAAGAGTGAAGATTTTATTGTAATCAATCTATTGTAAACATACATAGTCATTCATTCGATTAAAAGCTACTAACAATTGCATGTTTTATTTCAGTGGCTATTGTCAAGAATGTCTTCTCTGATTGTTGTTCTTTACTGTATGGTCTAGGCAATTAATATATTTTTATCATATTCAAGCATGCTAGAATATAGTGTTGGCCACATTTGATTGATTTTTAATACCAATATGATATTTCCTAGTAGAATGAACATGTGTGATGCATTTTTTAGTATAATAGGTAGTGTTGTCTCTTGGTTGATCAACTTAAATAAAATGTGGTTTCTTATTGTCAAGTGTATGCTTCTTCTTTTCTTAATTTGAGTCTCTTTGAAATCTACTAAGTATACATTGGCTGTAGTTTTGTTTAGTTGTGAAGTGTGTAGTTGGCCTTGTTATAAATTAAAGTCATGCCTTATTGTTTTTAAAAAATAAATAAATATGCTATTCTTCTGAATAAGTTTATGTGTGAATGCTAATGTTATCATTCTTTCTTTGCATGTGAAATCTGCCTCGAGTCTATTTTGATCTCTCACCTCCTATCCTTGCATCTCCTTGTTGGGCCGAAGGCCCAATTTTACCTCTTATTGAGTCAACCAGGAGTGAAAAATTGAAGAGCAAGTCTTTGGAGTTGACGTACAGGTCTCAGAAAGTAGAAAAATGGGTTAGATACATCTAATATATACCGATATATAGCTGATGTATACAAAAACGGGAATAGGGTTAAAACCCAAAAAATTCCAGCGAAATTGGCCCATAAAGGGGGGGCCTAATTCATTTCTCCTTTACCTTTAGATTATTTATTTGTCTTCATTTATTGTTTGTTATTCTTATTATTGACCATAACTTTAGACTTGTTAATTAACTTAATTAGATTCCCTAAAAGATGAGTTATTTTCTTTATGTTGGTTTACTTTTAATACTTTTTCTTATTCATTTATTTTATTAATCAAATATTTTGGTCAAATTATATATATTTTAATTAAGCTAAATATTTTGTTCTTAAAATGATATGTTTTAATGCCTCTTCATTTAATCACATTTTACTCATTTTAAAATGGTTTTAAGTTAAAGTATTTTTCTCAAATGAACTTAAAAAATGTTCTCTTTCTTTTTTATTTAGTCATTTTCTCATAAAGTTAGTCAAAGCTTTTTATTTATCAATTGATTTAAAAAAGTTTCATGCGTTAATTTATTAAATTGGTTCAAATTATTATTTTTAAAACGATTCACATAAGTTTTAATTAGTGTATTTTTGTTAAAATTCTAACAACTTGTAATTCAATTCAAATGTTTGAATTAAGGTTCCCTTTTCTTAAAAATAAAAATAGTTCTTTGTTTAACTATTTTTTTCAAGTTCATATTGTAAATTATTTTATAGTCATTTTCCTAAACATAGTCAAAAATATATTTTAACCAAGTCGTAGGATAACCACGCGTTAGCGGGCACTTCAAATGCCTTAAAAACCTTCTTGAAGCGTAAATAAGAACTTTGTACCCATTTTCTCTAAATTTGTAAAGACTTAATATGTTAGAGTCTTTTTAAATTATAAGTTTTCTTAATTGCTTTAAAAAATTAAGTGGCGACTCTTTTCTAAGTATTTTTCTCAAATTATTTTATACTTAGAATATTTCAAAAACGTGATTTTGCTAAAGACAGTAAAATTACGGCATAACATTGATATCATCAGTTGATAGTAAGAGAAAGTTATATTCCTAAGACATCTTTGAGGACCCGTTATGGCCACTATGAGTTCCTAGTTATGTCGTTTGGTTTGACTAATGCTCCTGCAGGATTCATGGACTTTATGAACAGAGTATTCAAGCCTTATTTGGATATGCTTGTTATCGTATTCATTGATGACATCCTAATCTATTCGACGAGTGAGACAGATCATGCTAGTCATCTCAGAATAGTTCTCCAAACTCTCAAGGATAAGGAGTTATATGCTAAGTTTTCTACGTGTGAATTTTTTCTTGAGTCTGTGGCATTCTTAGGCCATAAAGTTTCCAGTGATGGAATTAAAGTTGACACCCAAAAGATAGAGGCAGTGCAGAACTGGCCTAGACCCACGTCTCCAACTGACATTAGGAGTTTCTTGGGATTGGTTGGGTATTATAGAAGGTTCATTGAGGGGTTCTAATTGATTTCATCTCCTTTGACTAAGTTGACTCAGAAAATAGTTACGTTTCAATAGTCTAAAGCTTGTGAGAAAAACTTTTAGGAATTGAAAAAACAGTTGACTACTACCCTAGTATTGACCTTACTGGAGGGTACGCAAGGATTTGTGGTTTATTATGATGCGTCCATAGTCAGTTTGAGTTGTGTGTTAATGCAGAATGGCAAGTTTATAGCTTATCCCTCCAGACAACTTAAGATTCACAAGAAGAATTACCCAACCCATGATCTAGAGTTGGTTGTCGTAGTATTTGCTTTGAAAATATGGCGTCACTATCTTTATAGTGTTCATGTAGACGTATTCACCGATCACAAGAGTCATTACGTGTTTAGTCAGAAAGAGCTTAATCTCATACAGAGAAGGTGGTTAGAGTTACTCAAGGATTATGACATAAGTATTCTCTATCACCCAGGTAAGGCTAATGTTGTTACTGATGGCTTGAGTAGATTGTCTATGGGTAGTACCACCCATTTTGAGGAAGACAAGAAAGAGTTAGCTCAAGATGTGTACAGACTTGCGCAATTAGGAGTTCGTTTAATGGATTCCAACAAAGGAGGAGTAGTGGTGATGAATGGGGTTGAATCATCATTAGTGTCTGAAGTGAAAGAGAGAAAAAACCAAGATCCTATTTTGCTTGAATAGAAGGCAAATGTTCATAAGCAAAAAGTGATGGGTTTTGAACAAGGGGGAGATGGTGTATTGAGGTATCAAGGTAGATTGTGTGTGCCAAAGGTAAATGAACTTCAAGAGAGGATCATGGAGGAACTCATAGCTCTAAGTATTCTATCCATCCAGGTTCGATAAAGATGTATCGTGATTTGAGAGAGGTTTATTGGTGGAGTAGTATAAAGAAGGGCATTGTAGAGTTTGTTGCTAAGTGTCCGAATTGCCAACAAATGAAGGTAGAGCACTAGAGGCCCGGTGGTATGGCTCAGAATATAGATCTTCCTAAATGGATGTGGCAGATGATCAATATGGATTTTACTACCGGTTTACCACGGTCTCGCAGGCAGCATGATTTGATTTGGGTGACTGTAGATCGAATGACTAAATCAGCCCATTTTCTACCAGTAAAGACTACCCATTCAGTAGAAGATTATGCTAAGTTATATATTTAAGAGGTAGTCAAACTTCATGGAGTTCCGGAATCCTTTATTTCAGATAGAGGTGCACAATTTACTGCGTAGTTTGGGGAATCATTCTTGAAAGGTTTGGGTTCAAAGGTGAATTTGAGTACTGATTTTCATCCTCAGACTGATGGCAAGCAGAGCACACAATTCAAAACTTTATAAGATATGTTGAGGACTTGAGTGATTGATTTCAAAGGTAATTGGGATGATCACTTACCTCTCATAGAGTTTGCTTACAACAATAGTTACACTCTAGCATCTAGATGGCTCCTTATGAGGCTCTTTATGGGAGAAGATGCAGATCTCTTATTCGATGGTTTGAGGTTGGTGACGCTGGGTTGATAGGACAAGACTTAGTTCATCAAGCTATGGAGAAAGTGATGGTTAATCAAGAGAGATTATAAGCAGCTCAGAGTCGTCAGAAATCCTACACTGATGTTAGGAGAAGAGACTTAGAGTTTGAAGTAGATGATTGGGTATACTTGAAGGTTTTACCCATGAAGGATGTTATGAGATTCGGTAAGAAGGGGAAGCTTAGTCCCCGATATATTGGTCCTTACAGGGAATCAAAAAGGATTGATAATGTATCTTATGAGTTAGAGCTACCCCAAGAGTTAGTAGCGTATATTCGGTATTTAACATTTCGATGTTAAAGAAGTGTATGGACGATCCTTCACTTATCATACCTATTGAAGATATTGGTATTGATAATAGCTTATCTTATGAGGAGATTCCTTTTCAGATTCTAGATCGTCAAGTTCGCAAGTTGAGGACCAAGGAAGTAGCATCAGTCAAAGTTCTTTGGAGAAATCAGTTTGTTGAGGAAGCTACTTGGGAAGCTGAGGAGAACATGAATTAAAGGTTCGCACATCTCTTCGAGTCCGGAGAAATTCCAAATTAAGGTACTAATCATTTTCTTGACATTTGTTTTAAGTTGGCATGTTGTATTTATATTTTGTTTGTTGGGTGTTTGAGCTGGATGTTAGATGTTACACCGTTAGCCTACTAAGAGTAATCTCATTCGAGGACGAATGTTCCCAAGAGGGAGATATTGTAACACCCTGCTAGTTGAAAGATCTAGAATTAGAAAGAAATCATTTTTGGAAAGAATGAAAATATGAAATTTGACAAGTTATGTTAAGAATGAGTTTTGGGTAAATTTCAAATGACCATAACTCTTAGTATAGTATGTGTTAGGTGATATAAAAGATATACAATGAAAGGTCTTTGAATTATCTTTCCAACGCTACCAAGTTTTCTAATTTTTGAGTTCATATGAGGGAGATATGCCCGTTTGAAGTCGGGTTGTCTAGAAAAGGAAAGTCACCCGGATTTTTTAGGGGTATTTTGGTCTTTTCATTACCCAATTAGCTTAATTCGTTTTTAGTAATTTAATTTGGGTCTAAACTGAGTTGGTTCAGTTTACGCTTTACAAAATTACGCTAGGGCTTTGAGAGAGGAGTAAAGAGGAGAAAAGCCAAAGTTCATCGCATTCTTGAGTTTCGCTTGTGGATTTCACCAAGGGTTAATTCCTACGAGGTATGTGAGATCACATAGCATTGGGTTCGTTCACCCACACGCCAATCATGTTTAATTCAGAATATTTACATTCTTGAAAATAGAGAAATTGAGTTCTTGATGGATTTTGTTGAAGTTTCTATTGGGATCTTGATTGTTGAGATTTTGAGGAATCCTTGAGTTAATTGCATGAGATTTGAGGTGCTTTATTAGTAGATTCTTGTATACTTTTGTTGTGTATTCGAATCTAACTATTTGGGGAAGAAACCAATTGAATCTAGACGATTTAGGGTGGAAAAACAAACAAGAAAATTCATGGATTTTCTGGGCAGGGGAATGGGGAGTCGCGCCACTTAGTGCGCCCCAAGACAGAGTCTGTAGGTTGGGCAGTGAGGCGCCATGCCATTCAGTGTGCCACAACCTAGACTCTGTTGTTCAGGGTCTGGTTCCCTGCGCCACTCAGTACGCCAGGGTTGTCAGGTCCTCTACTCTTTCCCACTTCTTTCCGTTTGAGTTCCCTCGAATCATACCTATGTTTTGTAGTTGATTTTTACACTCTAAGGTACGTATAAACATCAAGAAATCATCCGTAAACATGAATCATAACCTTGAATCTATAAATTCAAATTCAACGAAAGTTAAAAGCCAAGTCTAGAGACTTCTTAGAGTCTATTCAAAAGTCTTTTACAAATGTTTTAAACTTGTTTTAAGACTTTAGCATTGAATTGAGTAAGTGTAAGAGTGAAGTTCATTTTCTTCAAAAGATTATATGGAAACTAAGTACCCAAAGAATAAATGTTTTCACATTTAAACAAGAGAGGAAACCCCGATTTCCAAGGGAGCTTTTGATCTAGTTTTTGAGTAATAATCTCAAACAACAGAAACAGTTATGTTTTTAAAATACGAGCTATTTAAATTTTGGGAGTAGTATTGAGCACCGATTTGGGAATGAGTTGAGTTCAAATAACTCATAGTCTCCATAAACCGTGTAGCCAACATGGGTAGAAAAGGGTCATACTTTTTAGATTATTCCTTAATGTTTTTAGCATAGACTAGTGGATCCACTTAGTAGTAGGTTCTATACCCCCCCCTCCCGCCCTTCAAGGTATAGGATGACCCTGACAGCATGAGGCAAGACGTTATATCATCACATAGCTCATAATGATGGTTGTAGATTAGAGAATATCCCACAGAGTTACTTGTATTTCATATACAAAAATTAGTTATTGTTGTATCTTTTATACAGTAAGTTTTTATCTACATGCTTTAAAGTTTTTATTTAGATTGCACATTTATTTCTGCATTATATTGAAGATGAGTTGATTTGAGAAGAGGTAAGTATTTCATTCAGATTCCAGTTGAAGCTTATATTTTGTTTTGATTTCCCCTCACATGCTCGTACATTCAATGTACTGACGCCATTTGTCCTACATTGTTTATGATGCAAATACACGTAACCAGGATCAACATCCAACACTTCGTTGAACCAGTTAAGCATTTCATAGTCATTTGGTGAGCCTCCTTGCTTTTCGGAGGTTCCTTTTTATATTCTCTTTGTTATTTCAGTTGTGATGATCATCGAGGGGTCTTGTTCCGATATCCCTCATTGTATTAGAGGCTTCATAAACAACTAGTTATAGTTCATTAGTCTTTTCATTTTCATTCAGTTTATGGTAATACTTTAGTTGCCTTGTTGGCCAGTTGAATGTTCCTTTACAACATTCTAGTTTATTACATGAATTTATATTTGTTGAGTAAAGTCTTCCGCTTAGTACTAAGCCAGACCAAGGGTTCGCTTGGGACAAGCAATGGATTCTCAAGTGCCAGTCCCGCCCAGGGTGTAGGCTCACGGCGCGACAATAAGTTCCACAGAAAGGCTTTCACAAATTATATAGATATGCAATGAAATGCAATTCCAAGTATAGTGGTGCATGTCTGACCTAGTGATACACACACTGTCACTCAGTCCGGGACCCGTGAGGGACCTATCTTTCCATGCATCTGTCACGGTGTATGACACGACCCTTGATAATAAAATCCGATGTGGCGTGCGACACATTCCTCAATAATAGAATCTGTCACATCGTTCGACACGTCCCTCGATTCATAATATCTGTCGCGACGCATGACACGTCCTTCGAATCATAATATTTGTTGTGGCACACGACATGTCCCTCGAAATGGTACATGCTCTCTAATTTCTTATTCTTCATTAATTCACATAATATTTCTCACAATCATGTCTCATAACCAATGCAAATGACATGTTCACACAAATAATGAGGAGATGACTATTTCCATAACAATGCACAATTCACAACAACACAATCATGATACAATATTGACAATTAATTAAAAAGCCTTTCAAACCATTCTCAACACATCATAGACCAATAATTAATCACATTGTCTTTTATTACTCTTTTTCATCATTAGACGTTATCAATATGGACAAGTCAACCCATAACCAAATCTCATTACTCCCCAACACATACCACAAGGAAATACATTATTCTATACACTTAACAAGGGTTGAAAAATCGACTTGCCTCAAATAATCGAACAGTCACTCCGAGACTTGAGCTTTCCTCTTTCGTTGGGATTCCAAATAAATGCAATATGTTCAAATAAATAATCATAATAAGAATATCAAAACTAACCACACTCATACTATTATATGTTTAGTGTTGATCCAAACAGTCACCCAAATCTATAATCAAGTTTCTAATGTTGATGTCAATTAACATGACAACTCACATATTTTCCCAATTTCAAGCCTAGGGTTACGTCTTAATACCTCTCCAAATAACATAATTCTAATTACATTCATACAATACACCTAATATTTAATTACATATATCAATATAGCAAAATATGACTCATATCATACAACGAAATTTCAACAATAAAAAAATAATATGCAGAGTTAACATATAATATCAAGAGTCGTAACTATAGAACCTATGAGTAGAACTGAGAGCCTTTTGAAATAATACTATCACACATAATCATTATCTCCAATAATTGTCTCATGATCATGCAATGCTACTCCATAAATTTATTTTATTATTGTTTTCCTCTCCAGGCAAACGTAACAATAGGCACTCATCACTGCCAAGCTCAATTTCCTAACCAATAAGAATGGTCTAGTGTTAAAGTTCATTAAGTTTATTAACAAAATTTCAAGTAAGGCTTAAAGCTCATCAATTAATACGCCACAATTTCTTAAACGAAAAATATCCTACCTGAAGCACCATAATTTTCTTCTATCAGACGCCTGCTCTTGTTTTCCTTTTTTTCCCATCAATTATAAACTGTACAATGTTAAACCCTTTTAACGTATCTCAGCATATGGGCCAAGTGGTATAGGATATTAAATAAATTATGGACTTGGCCCATTAAGCACATAATAAATTAATTATTTAAAAATTACTCGCTAATAATGTAACTATAGGTAAATTGTGATTTTTTTCTCAAAGGGTTGTGACTTCTATTAAGGATTGTGACATTTCTGAGAAGGCACAATAAACACATATTCATACTATAATTTATTGGTTATAAATAATGGGGTTTTATATTATTTTTAAACAACAAATTTTCTAAATTTTCAATTGTTCTTCTTCTTTAAAAAACATCAATTGTAATTTGTATTCATTCAGTGAGTCCGAAGTTTGGTGAAATTTGAGGTATCACATATAATGACTCTCCAAGTCATTTCTGTGTTTATGCCACTTGTTCGTCATTTAGAGCAGTTCTATAGTGACCCCAAGTCATTAATGACTTGTTGGGACTGATTGTTAGATCACCTAATCATTCGTTTGGTTTTAATGTGAGTTTTAGTGTTTTGGAGCTTTTCAACCTTTAACGGTCATTTTTTTAATCAAAAGTTCAAGAAGAATACCTCATAATCAAATTTTGACGGTAGCGTCAGCTTCAGAAGGGTCATTTTTAGCTGGTAGCATGGTCAACACGAGTCCCGAGGCTTTCAGTGCGAGATTGTGTGATAGGCATTTTAACTTTCAAGTTAAGCCCTAAGTTTGACATTACTCAACATTCTAAGTAAACGAACTTGGATGGGAATTCCGTCAGCGTGGTTAGCTCTGGAATGTTGAGTTTGGTTAAGAATAATCCTTTGTTGGTATCCCGACTCCTTCAAGATAATTTCGAGCCCCCAATGGATTTTTGGCTTGAAATGGAGTTTGAGGGTGGGACCCACTTTTTGATTAGATTACCTCATATGTGAATTTTGAATACTTCGATGAGTCTAAAATATCGAATTCAGTGGGGTTGCATATCTAGTTTACGTGCACGAAGTCTTGACGAATTCGAAACACCCTGTCGGTGGTTTGGACTTGCCAAAAAAACTAGTTGAAGGCCAAAATGGACTTCTCATTCACGGGCCCTTCTCCACGTTCACAAAGGTTAGGCCACATGTTTGCCACGATCGCGGGGTCTTGGCTGCGTTCATGGAGTCTGTGTTCATGTTTTCTTTTTTTATTTTGATTAGGATGTGATGTCTACAAATAGTCCTTTACTATTTTGTTTTGGACATTAGACAATTCATACGTTGAGTTTTTGGCTTCAAAATTATTTCGGCAAACACTTGTCTATTTTAATTCTTGAATCATTGGTTTATAATAAATCTTTTGTTCATCAATTCAAGGTTCTGAATTCAACAACTCTAAGAGTTGGTTCATGATTTATCTGAACAAACTTAATATTAATTGTGATAACTCAAGCATGTGTAGGTAAATCCACAACTAGGGTTATGGGAACAATTAGAAATTAACAATGTAGATTTAATAATTAGTAAATCTTGAATAACGTTTTTGCATGTATTGTTGAGATCTTGGCTTGGATTTCTTTTTGACGATTGCTTATGTTAGAACCTACGTTATTCCTACTTGCCCGACCAAGGAAGTAAAGAATGGGAAAACAGATTAAGCAACAGAGATTTGATGACTATAAATTTCATCTAATAGCTTGAACCATCTGTGATGGCTAGTCTGGGGGTCAAGGGTAAGTGTTGGTAAAGCACACACCCGTAGACAAATCAAATTATGTGGTCAAGTTCCCTATTTGGATGACCAGCCACTTAGGAGATACCTAACTTACCGACTTTCCAGGTTAAACACTAGACAAGGTTATTACTCGAAGGTTTACTACGTTAAGGACTTGTGGGGAACATGTATACCCATGTTTTATCTTCTATTGATTCTACAAAACTTTCAATCTTTTTTACTTGGTTAGTTGTGTCACCACCCAAAAATGGACGTGATGTAACTCGTCTTATCCCACCAAGGCAAGTCAACCTAAAATCCAACTAATATGATAAATGCAAAAGAAAAACAAGAAAAGAGACCAACACCATCTAATTATGCGGAAATCATAATTAACCAAAAATAAAACCACAAAACCTAGTTGTTACGTGCACAAGCCTCTAAAGTATTACAATTGAGTTAAAAGAAAATACAAGTCTCAAATGACATTGTTTCTAGGATAGAACAAGATCATAAATAAGGAGCAAGTTGGTCTGTTGAATGGCAAATAATTACCTCAAAAATCTCCATAGGAAACCTCGGACAAGAAGAGAATAGAGAGTAATCACAAAGATTCGGACTCGTAACCAACACAAGTGTAGAAGCAAGGGATGAATACCAAACAACACGGTACTCAACAAGTAAAATCCTAAACACGAAGTCAAGTAATATAGAATACGGGTACTCCTACCACTCAAACTGAACCTCCACAACTACAACCTACATAAACCCAGCCGAATGAAATGATATTTAATGCAACGTGTAGTGATGCATGTCTGACATAACAATACACAATTGTTGTCTCTGAGTTTGGTACTCATAAGGGACATATCTGTTAATGCATTCATCATGGCATATGACACGACACTCGATAATAGAATTTGTTGTGGCGTACGACATGTCTCTCGAATCATAATATATGTCACGGTGCGGGACATGTCCCACAAAATGGTACATCCTCTTGAATTCCTTACTCTTACTCAATTCACATAACATGTCACAACCATGTCTCAGAACTAATGCAAATAACATGTTCAAATAATTAATAAAGAGAAGACCATTTTCATATCAATGTACAATTCATAAAAACATAAGTTTGATACAACATTAATACTGAATCAATAAAGTCTTTCAATCATTCTCAACACATCACACATCAATATATAATCAAATTTCCTTGTATTATCCTTTTTTCCTCATTCGGAACATTCAGATAAACAAATCAATCCATCACAAAGTCTCATTACTCCCCCACACAAAACACAAGGAAATACATGATTTTATACACATAACAAGGGTTAAGAAATCTAGTTTCCTTAAGAAAATTACACAATCTCTCTGGGACTTTAGTTTTCCCTCTTCTTTGAGTCTTCAAATCAATACATTCTAATCAAATAAGTAATCGCAATAAGATTTTGGAACTACCAAAACGCATAATAATGATTTTAAGAACCAAGTCAAATTGTCCCTAAACGCATTTCAAAAAATAAGGGATAATGGAGTCCAAATCATGCTCAAAACTATAATTTACTTAAAACACAATTTCATGAGAAAAACCCCAATACTCGGGTCTGAAATCCTGACTCGAATCTCAAATATTTTTTGAAAAATATCTTATCCATTCTTAGGGAAGTTCAAATATGAAATTTCATCGAAAATGGAGTCAAAATCGACCTTGAAATACTAAATTTATTGAAATTTAACTTTACTAGGGCAAAACCCAAATTCTCAAGCTTATACATGGTTACTATGATTAAAATAATTGATGAATCAACAATTTCATGCCAAAATCGGTTTACCCATAACATAAGGATCCTAAATATACATTTTTCATCAAATTGATCAAACCCTAATTTTCCTCAAGAATTATATTGATAAGGAAAGAAAACCAGATGAAGAAACCATGTGACAACATCCAAAATTAGGTTGAATACTAACCCTCGTATTATGTCGAGAAGAATGCCGCAAGAACAACTCCATTTCGAGCTCTAGAACCCCCAATATGCTCATATTACTAAATGAACACAGTCGGAAATTTTATATACCTATACAAAAGTAGTTGCACCAGCAAACCAACAACTTTTATTTCGCTAAAAAGGTCGTAAATTTATCTCACGATAACAAAATAACACTATTCTTTTTCCTAAATATCTTAAATAATAATACCGACCTTCTCATTTAATCTAAACTCCATTCCGTACTCGATAGCCAAGTCAAATATCATTTATGCCTGGTAAAATAATTATTTCCTACATCGCGATAAAAGTCTAATCTCGGCTTATTGAAAATGCACCAAACCCTGCAGATCAGTACTATAATTCATGCTCAGTCTTTCAAAAGTTTTGAAATAATTTGTCGATCTTTAAAACTTATAACGAACCTTTAGTCGACATAAAATTGTTGAAACAACGTCAAGACACCCTAATTCAACAAAAATACATTAGGAGCCTCCTGAACATAAACAAATTATGATTCTAGCTTGAAAATGATATTTCAGACTCAATGGAATCAGCAGAACACCCAAACAAGACCACCTTAACCAAAAATTGATCAAAGTCAATTTTAACTTAAGCATCTCACAATTTCAAAATAAGAAAATGAAACTCGTCCAAAAGATTCAGGAATTGAACCAAGCCTTCAACATGTAACGACATGTTCCCATCGTTATAGAAAATCCAATGGGGAAAGAATTGGGGACAGAAAACTTTTGAGTAGTAACTCGGAATTTCCCAACCTAGTCTAGATTTGGATGAAATCAGAGTCGTTAAGGTGTAGGGAAATCTGGTAATAATCGTGTGACTTATTTACAATTTTTATTACATGAGTGGTTAGATAAGTCGTTAAGGAACCAGTACAACTTTACGGAATTGAATTCGGATGCGTAGAACTCCTGAAATTGATCGTACCGTGAATGGGTATGTTCTGAGTGTCATGGGATGAAGGTGCGTTGTGAAATGAGGGTTTGGAATTCTTAATTTTGCCCACTTGTTCCATGCAAACCGCTAGGGTGGGGTCGTTCTGGTGGGTTGGGTCCCGCTGTGGCGGGACAGATGCAACTTAAGTCGGAAATAAAACCCCAAAAATGTTTTATTTTGCGCTTTTCAACTTTGAGAGCTAAGAAATGACCCCAGGGGTTTTCTTGATAGTTTTCCACAATTCTTGAGGCTAAAGGTAAGGTTTTCACTCCCCGAATCCATTTTTCGATCCATAATATGTAAATTCATAGGTAATTATTGTGGGGAAAGGGTTTTGATCTGAAATTAATGGTGGAAAAAACCCTAATCTCGGTGTGGGGATCATGGGTTTGGTCTAGGGTTATTGAGTTCGTTATAATCTGGATAATTAGACATTTGATTATTGATCCTTGCATATAAATTGTTGTTTGTAGACCTAGAACAAGCGGAAAGAATCCGAAAAGGGAAGATTCAAGTGCCTTAGGGGATTCAAGCTTGGATCCGAGGTAGGTGATGGTTGTGATTTCATGTTGGTGTGAATATATGTTTGTAATTGCTTCATTGTAATGCATGTATGTATGTGAATGAAACCTATTGATCACACCTAATGTAATTGAGTATGAGCGAATGATTGTATGCCATGAATAAACACTTGATTGTATGATTATGAGAATGTACATTGTGATTGTGATTGTGGCTTGTTGAATGGGAGGATGTCACGATCCGACACACTAACTGGGATCAGTTGCCACGTTTCGACATAAGTATGGGATCAGTTGCCACATTCCGGCATAAATATGGGATCGGTTGCCACGTTCCGGCATAAACATTGGATCGGGTACCACGTTCTGATACGCTAACAGTTTAGGTGTGGGTTCCATGAGAGGACCATTGAATTGGGTTCCATGAGAGGACCATTGAATTGTGTTGTGAATCTACTTGTGATGATTACATTTATATCTAATGATGATTGATATTGGAAGATGGTATGTTGCTCTAAATTGATAATCAATGTTTATTATTGAGAACGTGTGATGCTACATTGATCCTGAAAAGATGACTAATATTGTATATGTTCGGTATATGTCTTTTTACATTGATTGTGGTTACTTGCATGTGTTTCACTTATTGGGATAGCCGCGTGATTCTACCAGTACACTGTGGTTGTGTACTGATACTGCACTTGCTCTTTTTATTTGTTGAGTATAGGGCATCTTCGGGTGGCTAATGATAGACCTCATCTAGGTGACTATTGAGCGTGACCGGATTCAAGGGTGAGCCAGTTCTTTCAGGATGCCATGGATCTTCCTTGTTTATGTCCACTCTTTTCGGACTCAGAATTTTTTTTAAGGTGTTGCTTAGTTTTCGAGGTTGTCCCCTTGTTCTTACACTTGTCATTAGTAGAGTTTTGGTACAATGACTTTCAAGTTCTAGGGGTTGTTCTTCCACATTCGTTTAGTTGTTAGATATTTTGTTGAAGTTTATGGGAAGTTCCTTATTTAGTTATTTAAGCCTTCTTCCGTAGCTTTAAATTGTTAGTTAGTTAGTAGTTATGGTTCTCCCACCGGAGGGTTACTGTGGGTGCCAATCACAACGGTCTAGGTCGTGACACAACAAGGACAAATGTCACCATTTAAACCTAGTGGAATCATCAGAACTAAAAAAATAACATTTCTAACTTCAAACAATGACTAAAGTCAAACTTTAGAATTAACTTTTCACGCATCTTGTCTAATGGAATAAAATCAAACCAAAAGTGTTGGGATCAAAACCAACAATATGTCTAGACTAAAAATCATATTACTGATCTACAAAACTGTCGGAATTCCATTCTGAGACTCGTAGCTACGATTGTTACCAAAAATCACTTTTAACAACCATAATTCATCAAAACTCTAGATTTTCGAAAAGTCACAACTCTACAATCAAATTTTAAAATCAACTTCATAAACTGATGAAATAATACTCGGGGTAACTATCTGTAACACCCCGAAAATTAGTTAGTTGAACTAGTGAGTTCTAGAGCCTTTGGTGTGAGGTTTGGAGTGTCATATGAGGGTTAAAACTTGTAAAAGTGGTTCCCGTACTTAGAATGATATGTTTAGGGGTTAAACGTCCGGGTACGACTCCCCAAGGACCACCCAAGGGGTCCTTGAGGAGGACCCCAACACTACCCAAAAAGCTGTCCAAACAGCTTGATTCACGACCTCAGTTCGCGCCCCTTAGATCAACCTACGCCCCGTAGGTCATGGGCGCAGGTCAGGGAATCACACACCCTACAAATTATGAGCCCCAGGTCCAAACCACGACACCAAATCACGTCCAGTAGACCCATCCACGGTCCGAGGATGGGGTCTCGTAGGTGCTGCCAGTTTTTGGTAAATTAGTTTTAAGTGAGGAGTTGATGGTTAGTTTAGTAATTAGTTTAGGGATTAGGAGGGCTGATTTTTTAGTTAATGAACCTTCTATAAATATTTTATAGATCCTAAACTAATCACTTTAACTCATTCATCATAGAACTCTCAAATTACTCTCAAGAAATTTTCCCTCTAGAAGCAAGGAAGAAGAAGAAGTTGGGGCAGCAACTAGGTCGAGTTTCTCCATTTATTTCAAGCTTTGTTTTGGGAATTGATTAAAGGTATGTGAGGCTTATTCATATATGGGTTCTTCCACCCATAGAACCCCTTAGAAATCCCCCAATTGTGGATCAAAAACCCCATTCTAGCTAGGGTTGTTCTTACATTGTGGGTAGGGCCTGGGTGTGATTCCAATCTAGTGGATATCACCCAATTATGATTGAATTATAATTCTTTTATGATATTATGATGAATTCATGTGATTTCTATGATGAAACCTAATCTAAGTTGATGAATGTGATATTTGAGTGTTTATGCCATTAGAGGCAAAGTTGAAGATTCATAGTTAATCTTCCTAATTGAATGTTATGTGTAGTAATTGATCAAAGTTAGGATCATGTAATCATGAATTGAACTAGACTCTATTGTATATAATTGATCTTGACATGTAAAGTTAGAATTGAACCTTTATGATCAATTAAGACTAGAATCACCTAGTAATGAGAGATGTGATCAAATTACCTTGAATTCTAGGTATAAAGAAGAGATTAAGAAAGGAACCTTGAGAGTAAGGTTGTGATCATAATAGCTAGGGCTTTAAGGTGAAGCTAAGGTGATCAACTATTAATGTCAAGGCTTTGAGAGTAAAGTTTAACAGAATATAGAAGTTTAATAGGTTGAATTGTGGTGAAAGGCCTATACTCACCTAAGCTACCTTATGAATTCTTGAAAGATGAAAATGATAGAATCACTTAAACATGGATTGATTGTCAAGGACATCCTTCCATGAGAGATGAGTGTTAAGCAAGGCTTAACAAGTAAATCTTGGTGTGTATGCTTGGCTCGAAGTGGATATTGACAATGAGATGGAGCGTCACACAAGACAGGGTCCGGACTCCAAGAAGAAAGGAGAGCCACACCTAGTTGATGTGAGGACTATCCCAGTTAAAGGGGGAAATCTTACGTAGTAGAGTGTGGGTTTTCCTAAAGTTAGGTCTCATGAGATGGGAGCCTTCACATAGTTGGGTTAAGGTTCCTAGTAGCAATCTCCATATCCTATGAACTAAGACATGCTTGAGAAATATCTCATAGTGTTCTAAAGCATAATTGAACTAAGACTTACTTAATGAAGTACCTCATAGTGTTCAAGAGTATAAGTGGACTTAGACATGCTTAAGGTAGTATCTCATAGGGTCCATCTGAAGAGTGAACTTAGACATGCTAAAGGAAGTATCTCATAGGGTTCAACCTAATAATGAACTAAGATGTTCTTAAGAGAGTACCTCATAGTGTTCTAAAGTTCAAGAGAGGAATTATGTTCCAAACCAAGAAGTGGTAGCATGAGGGCCTAAAGGTAGTACTTAGAATGTATAGTATTATGGGGTGAAATGCATGCATTGCACAAGTATGACTTAGGGTCACTAAAGAGAAGTCTTGAGATAGGATTGTGCTAGAGTTACCTTTTCTAGTTATAATTGATTGAAGGTGAGAGATTCCCTTAGTTAAGAGAGTTAAACGAATAATGAGGCCAAAGTAGGGTGAATATGACTAGGATGACTTCAAGGCTATGCTTAGTGTGAAGGGTAGTATGTGATGCCTTTCATGCATTACACAAGTGTGTCTTGGTATTACTTAGAAGTATTGTACCCTTATGGCATCGAGAAGCTTAAGAGTTGACCATGTACATATATTATAATTAAGATGACATGAAGATCTATGTCTTGAATGTGAAGGTGTACTATGCCCAAGAATGACCAAAGAGAGGTACTTAGCTTGGATGGTAGTATGGGATGCTATCCTTGCATTTCACACGTATACTTGGAGGTGGCTTGTGAAGTAGTTCTCTTGTAATATGAAGGACTTAAGGTTGGAGTATGTAACCATGACTGTCTAAGTAAAGACTATGCCATGAACATGATGTATCTCCTATGCTTATTAAATATATCTTATGTTGACTTATGTTTATATAATGCTTATGATGGAGACCATGCTATTACTATGATGATTATATTATGACTATGTTATTATCTCTTATGCTTATGTCTTATGTTGACTAACCATTTGAGAGGCTCTTATAATGTTGTGCTAGCTTTCATACTTGGTACATTTTGTACTAACGCATATTGCCTACATTCTAACCAAATGTAGGATTGGAGGCTTGGGTTGCTTTGGAGGCCAGGTTTCAAGGATCTAGAAGAGTTGAAAACCTTAGTGAGTCCTCATAGATTCAAGGAAAACATCCACTTTACCTTTATGTCATTTCTTTATGTTGAGACTATTGTTTGGGTTGTGTCCCAATAGTTTATTCTAAAAGTTGTATTAGATGGTTTGAGACAAAGAGTATAGAAAGACTTCCGCTTGTTGCTTTTATGAAATTTGACTTAGATTGTAAAGTGTTTAATTGTCCTGTATTTTCAATTCTATTACCTATTTTAAGATGCAAAGGGTTTGTATTAGACCCCTTCGGGGTCAAGTACGTCGTGTTACGTCTAGGGGTACCCCTGCGTTGTGACAAACTTGGTAGCATAGCATAAGGTTTTGGGATAAATTTTACGATGTCTCAAACCACGTCTAAGTAGAGCCTTATTCATGGGTGTGAGTTGCGACACATTTTATGAATAGGAGGCTATTGGATGCTTAGGAAAAATCTCACTTCTTCATTCTCCAAGTCGTGCCATAGATGTATAAGCTCTCTCTCTTATCCCTTATTCGATGGTCTTTATGATGTGACTATTAGGAGGGTTTATGCTACAAGGAGTGAGGGAGAAAGGTTGGTTGAGATGCCAATTATGGCTATGTGACTTGGTAAGACTTGAGATGATAGACTTTGAAGTTGTTTTTAGTATGCATGATGTTTAGAAAAGTTTGTATAGGCTTACTTGTAAGTGGGGGATAGTGTGCCTATCTAGCAAGGTTATTGTGAGGTTATGTTGAGTGTTGGTAGAACCCGACTTAGCTATGATGAGTTTTGAGGTATGTTGATAGGTTGGTTGAATAGGGTATTTGAGTAATGCCTAGATGGGTTGAGTGAATAGACTCCTCTAAGAAGGGTAGAGGTGTAATTCACCATGGTTTTGTGTGGTGATATGAAATCTAAGTGATGTTCATGAATTAGGGTTCCTAGAAATGTTCATCTTGAGAGGTGTGGTGAGTATGAGAAGTTTAGTCTCGGTTTGTTAGACTCATGCGAGATCTTGAGTGGTGTAATTAAGGTTGCTTGTGAGATATAGTTGTTTAGTGAGAACCTCCCTAATTTAGAAGTACCGTTAGAGGTCTTGGACCGGCAAGTCAAGAATAGAAGAACAAGGAAGTTGTTCCATAGATTGGTAAGGAGTGTTCTTTAGTAAGGAATATGGTTAGGAGTACTACTTCGGAGGCCAAAGGCCAGTGAGATGTTCCGTTGTCCTCATCCTTTCCTTCTACTCTCATTCAAGCTTGAGATGATAAGTTCCACTTGATTTGCTTTTATGTGAAATCATGTGTGAATAGTATGTTTCCATGATCTTCTTATGTGATGCATGTTCATGAAATCTTAGGTCTTGTTAGAAATATTTTTTATGCATTGTTTCCTCATGTTGTAATGCATTTGAATAAGACTTGCCTATAGATTTCATGAATTGATTCTGAGCATGCCTTAGTGGTTGGAGTTGGAGGGTTTCTCCTTGAATAGATGCTTTTATGAGAAGTTGCATTTTAGGCTCCATGAGTGTGTGATGAGCATGTTTTATCTAGGAGATATTAGTTCCTCCTTGAAAATGAGTAGATAAAGGATTTGATGCATTTTAGGTTGGTCGAAGTAGTTCCTACTCCCTTGTGTTACATTGTATGTGTTTAGCTTGGAATTGAAGTTTCTTCCTTGATAATGTGCAATAGATGTAGTGCATGCATAATGGGCTGCTAAGTTAGATTTTAGACTCTATGGAGTGTTTAAAGTGTCATTCGAGGACGAATGTTCTCAAGTGGGGGATATCGTAACACCCCGCTCCCTTGTGTTACATTGTATGTGTTTAGCTTGGAATTGAAGTTTCTTCCTTGATAATGTGCAATAGATGTAGTGCATGCATAATGGGCTGCTAAGTTAGATTTTAGACTCTATGGAGTGTTTAAAGTGTCATTCGAGGACGAATGTTCTCAAGTGGGGGATATCGTAACACCCCGTAAATTAGTTAGTTGAACTAGTGAGTTCTAGAGCCTTTGGTGTGAGGTTTGGAGTGTCGTATGAGGATTAAAACTTGTAAAAGTTGTTCCTGTACTTAGAATAACATGTTTAGGGGTTAAACGTCCAGGTAAGACTCCCCAAGGACCACCCAAGGGGTCCTTGAGGAGGACCCCAACACTGCCCAAAAAGTTGTAAAAAGAGCTTGATTCATGACCTCAATTCACGCCCCTTAGATCACCCTAAGCCCCGTAGGTCATGGGCGTAGGTCATGGCCTGAAACACCCTGCAAATTATAAGCCCCAGTTCAAAACCACGAGACCAAACCACATCCAGTAGACCCATCCACGGTCCGTGGATAGGGGTTTCGTAGGTGCTGCCAGTTTTTGGTAAATTAGTTTTAAGCGAGGAGTTGAGGGTTAGTTTAGTAATTAGTTTAGGGGTTAGGAGGGGAAATTAGTTAGTTAATTAACCTCCTATAAATAGTTTATAGACCCTAAACTAATCACTTTAACTCATTCATCTTAGAACACTCAAATTACTCTCAAGAAATTCTCTCTCTAGAAGTAAGGAAGAAGGAGAAGTTGGGGCAGCAACTAGGTCGAGTTTCTCCATTGATTTCAAGCTTTGTTTAGGGAATTTATTAAAGGTATGTGAAGCTTATTCATCTATGGGTTCTTCCACCCATAGACCCCCCTTAGAAATCCCCCAATTGTGGATGAAAAACCCAATTCTAGCTAGGGTTGTTCTTACATTGTGGGTAGGACCTGGGTGTGATTCCAATCTAGTATATATCACCCAATTATGATTGAATTAGTTTTGTTTTATGATATTATGATGAATTCATGTGATTTCTGTGATGAACCCCAATCTAACTTGATGAATGTGATCTTCGTGGGTTTATGCCATTAGAGGCAAAGTTGAAGGTTCATAGTTAATCTTCCTAATTGAATGTTATGTGTAGTAATTGATCAAAGTTAGGATCATGTAATAATGAATTGAACTAGACTCTATTGTATATGATTGATCTTGACTTGTAAAGTTAGAATTGAACCTTTATGATCAATTAAGACTAGAATCACCTAGTAATGATAGATGTGATCAAATTACCTTGAAATCTAGGCATAAAGAAGAGATTAAGAAAGGAACCTTGAGAGTAAGGTTGTGATGATGATATCTAGGGCTTTAGGGTGAAGCTAAGGTGATCAACTATTGATGTTATGGCTTTGAGAGTAAAGTCTAAAAGAAAATAGAACTCTAATAGGTTGAATTTTGGTGAAATGCCTATACTCACCTAAGCTACTTGATGAATGCTTGAAAGATGAAAGTGGTAGAATCACTTGAACATGGATTGATTGTCAAGGACATCCTTCCATGAGAGATGAGTGTTAAGCAAGGCTTAACAAGTAAATCTTGGGGTGTATTCTTGGCTCCAAGTGGTTATTGACAATGAGATGGAGTGTCACACAAGATAGGGTCCGGACTCCAAGAAGAAAGGAGAGCCACACCTAGTTGATGTGAGGACTATTGATGAGTCCACAAATTGGACTCATTTAAGGCCATATTTTAATAGAATTAGTGTCCTCAAATGCTTCTTTTATCCCAATATCTGATAAAAACTCTTAAGTTTCAGGTATTTAAAGTTTGAGTGGAAGGATGGACACTTAGGCGCAATAAGGAACAAAAAGGCTGAAAAGAACGAAGAAACTGAAGCTTGAGCATCGCCAAGAACACTTGGCGAATCGCCGAAGGGACGTACTTTGCCCTTTGTTCCAGTACGCGGAGCCTTGAAGGAAGAGGATCAAATCGGAGGTAAAAAGAAGTAGTCGGTGCGTCGCCGAACAGTTCCGCGATGCAGTACAATATTGCCCAAGGATCCAGGATGCAGAGATGTTGTAGGCAAGCACAGAAGGTGATGAACCAGATGATGGGCAAATCGGCGATTCCTAGTTACCTCGCCGAACGATCCGCCGCAACACTATTTTCTAAAACTATAAATACTAGCTCTCTATTAGTTTAAAAGCAGATTTGAACATTATTCTAATATTTACTTTAGAATGTTATCTTTCTGGTATTTTCTCTCATGTTTGGAGAGGGTTTTGGAAGACTTGAAGAAAGAAGGAGTTCATCTTCCTCAAGTTGGAAGTGGGTCTTCTCCATTCTTCTTCCTTTGCTTAAATCAAGGTTTAATTTCTTATACCAATTTGATTTCATTATCTATTTTAGGTGTAATTTGTTATTTCTTGATGTGTGGCTAAAAAGCCCCATTCCTGGGGTGATTTAGCAAATATGGGTTGATATTCTTGTTGGGTCTTGCTTGCTGATAGGTTTAGATGTATTTTTAATGGTAATTTTCACCTAGTGGTTGTGATTTAATCTGAAGGGTTTGTAGTTGCAAATACAAAGCCACCCATGTGTTTTCGGCTTGCCCAAGAGGGAGGTCGCGAAACCAAAACCACTAGACTGATGGCCTAAAGAGTGGGTCGACATGAGGTTCAGCCCGAGAGGGTGAGCCCTAGTCCCATATCCTAACACGTAGCTCGAGAGAATGAGTGGGTAAGGCGTAGGCTGGTCTTCATGCGGCAAAAGGGTGTCCAAGAGGAACGCATCTGAAACGGGGTAAGTTGCCCGAGAAGGAACTTATTTCCATTTAAAGCTTAGCCTAGTCACTAATGTCTTGCAAATTTCCTATTGAAAGTATGTATCCAACGATTTATCTCAACTTGTATTGCGGTCACTCCCAAGAACCTTCCCCATACTTGATTTTCTTGTTTATTTTGTTGTTTTAGCTATTTGTGACAAAAAAACCCTTTGATATTTGACACTTTGGTGTCACCCACTTGAATTTACTTTGTTTTTATTCGATAATTTCTCAAACTACCAATAACTAGAACAAAATTCTAGCCTAACTACTATTTTCACTACCACTCCCTTGGGACACGACCCCAACACTTGGTTGGGTTACTACATTATCGACGATCATAGACACTCGTACTGTAGGTTAGTGTCGTTGGTCACGATAAGCATCAACTATCAAAGTTAAAGGGGGAACTCTTACGTAGTAGAGTGTGGGTTTTCCCAAAGTTAGGTCTCATGAGATGGGAGCCTTCACATAGTTGAGTTATGGTTCCTAGTAGCAATCTCCATATCCTATGAACTAAGACATGCATGAGAAGTATCTCATAGTGTTCTTAAGCATAATTGAACTAAGACTTACTTAATGAAGTACCTGATAGTGTTCAAGAGTATAAGTGGACTTAGACATGCTTAAGGTAGTATCTCATAGGGTCCATGTGAAGAGTGAACTTAGACATGCTAAAGGAAGTATCTTATAGGGTTCAACCTAATAATGAACTAAGATGTGCTTAAGAGAGTACCTCACAGTGTTCTAAACTTAAAGAGAGGAACTATATTCCAAACCAAGAAGTGGTAGCATGAGTACCTAAAGGTAGTACTTAGCATGTATAGTATTATGGGGTGTTATGCATGCATTGCACAAGTATGACTTAGGGTCACTAAAGAGAAGTCTTGAGATAGGATTGTGCTAGAGTTGTCTTTCCTAGTGATAATTGACTAAAGGTGAGAGATTCCCTTAGTTAAGAGAGTTAAACTAATAATGAGGCCAAAGTGTGTCTTGGGGTTACTTAGAAGTATGGTACCCTTATGGCATAGAGAAGCTTAAGAGTTGACCATGTACATATATTATAATTAAGATGACATGAAGATCTATGTCTTGAATGTAAAGGTGGACTATGCCCAAGAATGACCAAAGAGAGGTACTTAGCTTGGATGGTAGTATGGGATGCTATCTTTGCATTGCACAAGTATACTTGGAGGTGGCTTGTGAAGTAGTTCTCTTGTAATATGATGGACTTAAGGTTGAAGTATGTAACCATGAAAGTCTAAGTAAAGACTATGCCATGAACATGATGTATCTCCTATGCTTATTAAATATATCTTATGTTGACTTATGTTTATATAATGCTTATGTTGGAGACCATGCTATTACTATGATGATTATGTTATGACTATGTTATTATCTCTTATGCTTATGTCTTATGTTGACTAACCATTTGAGATGCTCTTATAATGTTGTGCTAGCTTTCATACTTGGTACATTTTGTACTAACGCATATTGCCTACATTCTAACCAAATGTAGGGTTGGAGGCTAGGTTTCAAGGATATAGAAGAGTTGAAGACCTTGGTGAGTCCTCATAGATTCGAGGACAACATCCACTTTACCTTTATGTCATTTCTTTATGTTGAGACTATTGTATGGGCTGTGTCCCAACAGTTTATTCTTAAAGTTGTATTAGATGGTTTGAGACAAAGAGTATAGAAAGACTTCCACTTGTTGCTTTTATGAAATTTTGACTTAGATTGTAAAGTTTTTAATTGTCCCATATTTTAAATTCTATTACCTATGTTATGATGCAAAGGGCTTGTATTAGACCCTTCGGAGTCGAGTACGCCGTGTTACGTCTAGGGAGTACCCCTGGGTCGTGAAACTATTGCAAGGGGAAAACATATAATCTTCCAAAAAAATTACCTTAATGGTCATTACAACTTGTTGCTGAATTCAATCAATCAAGTTTTTATTTTAAACCACTCCCCCTCCTTTTATTGAAATAACTCGACCAAAAGTAGAATTAACAATCAATTAACCTAAGTCTAGACCTCATTCCTCGTGAAATTGATGCTAACTTGTGTTATGTTCTTTATTTGAACATAAACCTCTAATACTTCTTTAGGGAGGTGTAATTTGAGCGTATCACAGTTCTGAAGGCTATGCAAACCAGTTCATTGGCTAAGATGTCCAAGAATGTGGGTAACTATAGTGGTTCGTATTCCAATGGTTCAAGTTAGCAAGTATATTTATCTCGTTCGATTCAATCAACTATGCATGTTTCTATTCTGTGAGTTATGCCCGTTTCTATTCAGTGGAGTAGTAAATTTCGAGACATTGATGTTTTTACAATAAATAATAGAAATGAAAGGACAGAGTAATAATTCACACGTTTATTATTTTTAATAATAATAATAAATAGAAGTATAGTTGAATTTTCCAAAATAATGAGAAACAAGGTATTGAAGTATAAGAGATAATTGAAACATGCATTGGTATACCGTGGCAAATCCAGGATTTTAAGGTCATGTGTGCTCCTTCAGCTACCAGTCACAAAATAGAATAAATGAATTATGGATTTTTAAAATAAAAATAATCATATTTAAGTACTTAGTAATAAAATAAATTAATACACGGAACAACAATAAATATTTTTTTTGAAAAAAATAAAATTATTTCTTATAAAATTTTTTATATAATATTTTTAGGATGATTTAGAAAAAGAGCAGCTAGAGAAAAAGGAACAGTAAAGAATCATCTAGGGAGAGAAAAAGTAGTTCTTTAAAACTTTTAAAAATTTCTAGAGAGGAGATCAAACTTGGGACACAAAACAAAAAAGTAATTACACAATCTTGAGCACCTACATACGACCACTGCACCAATTCAATAATTATTCCCTAGGTCCTTAATATTTAATTTTATAACATTCTCTGAAATTTCACAATAAATCTTCATAGTACGATACGTTATTAATGGGTGCTCGAGCACCCGGAAGACTCAACCTGGGTCCGCCCATGTCGATATACATATACATACAAATTTTAATGCATATAATATTATAGTACATTACTTATTGTGACAAACTGATTTAAAAGAATTTACTTAAAATGTTGGTAAACTTAAATTAAAAATTAAAAATACTTAAATTTTAAAAAATAATTATAATATAATAGATATTATATAGATAGACGATTGAAACTGGTAAGAGTATCATAGTCTGTGCATAGAATAAAGCGGGAAGAATATCTATTATTCTTTGTTGAATGGCAGTTTAATTTTTAAAGCAAAGTTGAAAGGCGTAAATAATTTTCATGCGTAGTACTATAATTATTATAATTCAAGTTTAAATTAGCTGCATCTTCATCATCATTTTTAATTTAAAAAACATAATTGCATGTAGGTTTGTGATACATGATGACTTTTTTACTTCTTCTTTGTTCATTAGATGGTAAAAATATTACCCCTTTTAAAGTTTATTCTATTAATTAAAAAAATAAACATGAATTAAACTTAAAAAAACTAAACTGAGAAAAGAACCTAACATATTATTTGGTACAGTCACTTTATTTTAAAAATTGTTTTAATATTAAAATGTAATGACCCTCGAGGTTATTTCTATGTTGTGTGTGTTTTTTTTTCTTTTTTGCCCCTTCACGTAGCTTCCTTGTGGTTTTTTTTTGTAGTGTTGGGTTGTGTGGCATGATTTTCAAATATTCGAATGAGTTTGGTTTGAGATTTTGAGTTTTGGAATCTCAATGCTTGAAATGGTTGACTTTAGTCAACATTTGAAGATTCTAATGCCAGATCAGAAAACTGTCAGTTCCATCAGCTCAGAAAGGTTCAGTTTGTTTTAGCAAGATGACTGTGTCAGGTTTTGAGGCTTCTGTTTGGAGTTTGTGCGATAAGACATTTTTTACTTTTGAGTTTAGCCAAAAGTTTGACTTAGTTCCACTTTCTTGGTAAACGCTCTCAAAATTGAATGTCCTCAGCGCGGTTAGCTTCAAAATGTCAAGTTTGGTCTAGAGCGACCTTTGGTTCAATTCCCAAGGGTATCAAGATGAATTTTTAGCTTTTGGTATTTTCTTTATGTTTCTTTGTAAATTGTTGACTTTGGTCAACATTTTGATGAAATAATATCTGTTTGTTGTTTTTTCAATCCCATTAAGTTCGGAATGTCATTTCCATGCGGTTTGTACTTTTTGTTTGCGTTGTTTGGACTCCGAATTAAGTACGAGCGCTTATTCAAAGTTTCAGAGAACTTAACTCTTTTTATGGTTTCAGCTGGCTGATGGACTCACTTTTTTCATCGTTGATCTCTTAAGAGATGGTCGCTTAATCGATCAAGGGATTGCTTTTGCGACTATGAGGCTGCTTAAGCGATAGTAGCCTCGTAGGCGCGGTTCACTTTTGCGAAGCCTTTGTTAGCTTAAACGATGTTTCCTTAAGAAAACATCTGGTGGCTTAAGCGAAAAGCAATGGGGATTAAATCCCATTGCTCCATCACTTCTTCAAATAAATAAACCCATTGAAGTTAGGCTCGTTTTGAGGCAATTTTTCTCTCGTCTTGATTATTTTTGACTCTTCAAAGGTTATTTTCTTCCTTTCTCTTTCCTATGCTGGAATATATTCTTAATTCGATAATTTAATTCCACTTTTAGCCCCAATATACCTTCTTCTTAAATCTTTAATGTTTTTTAAATTTGGTCATTGAGGTCCGAATTGAGTTCCATATTTCTCCATCTTTAAAGCATGGGATTCTCACTCCGAGGAGAACATAATGATGGTTTTCATTTTGTAATTCCTCAATGTCGATTCATGGGTTGATTTTTGACCTAATTCTTGAAACGACCCCAAAAAAAATGCCCGAAAATGTGCTTCGGAAACACCTATAATTGTAATTTCCATATATCTCAAAATTTGTGCATGATTTCGGAAATTCGACTTCATATTCTTATTCAGGGTCAAATTGAGTGGGAAATGGGTCTAACCCGAATTTTAGAGCAACCGTATCAAAATTCGAAAATCGCAAAATATGTGATTTGGAGGGTCAACTTTAAAGGGGCATATCTCTTAGCACACAAGAAACTGAAAGGGAAACAACCTATTAAATTAAAGCTCTTCGAGTTAGCTTTCCAACGCACTTGGTTTCACCTCATTCCGAGTTAGGATGATGGAGTTATGACCATTTTCGTAAAACCTGGCTGTGCAGAATTGCAATTTCCAGCAAGTTTTTTTTTTAGCGGGTTGGGGACGTTTTTTATAAAAAGGGGATATGTCCCA
>NW_006238928.1:4010043-4010311 GCF_000226075.1 Solanum tuberosum
TATTATGTGATGTTTATGGTTTTCATGCTTCCATGATCAAATTATGAAGGTTGATATAGATATATATGTTGTTGGTGGGCTGATTTATATGGATTTTGGAATTGGTTGGACTTAGTACTCTTGAAATACATGATTTTATTTACATGAACAATAGCCCACCATGTGTTTGATAAAATGCCCATTTATAGAATTCTTAGGAAATGGAAGGTCCAATGTACGTCTTATGAATCGAATGGTTATATAATTATTGAAATGATGATGAAATGGA
>NW_006238928.1:4011856-4015936 GCF_000226075.1 Solanum tuberosum
GCCTCTCAGGCTCCTACCCCGGCATCTCGGGTGAGAGACTTTGTGCGGATGAATCCCCCGGAATTCTATGGGTCTAAGTTAGATGAAGACCCTCAAGAGTTCATTGATGAAGTCCACAAGATATTAGCTATCATGGGCATGAGGTCAGAAGATAAGGCGGAGTTGGCGGCCTACCAACTAAAAGGGGTGGCCCAAATATGGTACAACCAATGGAAGGGAGAGAAGGGGGCAAACTATGTGGTGCCTTGGGAAGAGTTCAAAACGGCTTTCCTTAATCGATTCTTTCCTCTTGAGCTTAGGGAAGCCAAATTGGTGGAGTTCATGAATTTAAAACAAGGGTCTATGAGTGTGAGGGAGTATGCCCTCAAGTTTAACCAACTTTCAAGATATGCTCCACACTTGGTTGCCAACTCACGATCTAGATTGAACAAATTCGTGATGGGTGTGTCCGACCTAGTAAGTGAAGAATGCCGGTCCGTAATGTTGATTAGTGACATGGACTTGTCCCGCTTGATGGTCTATGCCGAACAAATGGAGGAGGAGAAGTTGAGGAAGATGAGGGGTCATGAGGCCAAGAGGGCCCGTTTTGAGGGCAAGTTCCAAAGTTGAAGGGGAGGCCGGTTTCATCAAGTCCAAGGGTCTTCTCATGCGCCCCATAAGGAGTTTGCCAATGATGTTCCAAGGGCTCAAGGTGTTGGTGGTATGGCCCCTATTGATGTATGTCCTAAGTGTGGTAAGGGCCATGGTGGCCTGTGCTTGAGAAATACCGGTGCTTGCTACAGTTGTGGGGAAATGGGGCACAAGGCAATGGATTGCCCTTGAAATCGCAACAAGGGTAAGGAGGTCCGTCCACAAGGTGCCAATGCGGTTCCTTTGGGGAGAGGGGGCCGACAAGATGGTGCCCCAAGGCACAATCGATTTTATGCTTGCATGGGAGGGAAGGGGTCAATGAAGTCCCCGTTGTCGTTACCGGTATGTTGAAAATCTTTGACATTGATGTATATGCATTAATTGATCCGGGTGCCTCTCTTTCTTTTGTCACCCCCTTTGTTGCCAAAAAGTTTCATGTTGAGCCCGAATTGTAGCGTGAGTCATATAAGGTGTCTACTCCTATTGGTGCATATATGGTTGCTAGGAAGGTCTATAGAAATTGTCCTATTTGCATCTTGCATAAAATATTGCCTTATGATCTTGTTGAGTTGAACATGGTCGATTTTGATGTTGTTCTTGGGATGGATTGGTTGCATGCATACTATGCTTCCATTGATTGTAGAACCCGTAGGGTCAAGTTCAAATTCCCAAGTGAACCCATTCTTGAGTGGGAAAGCCAAAATGTGGTAGTCAAGGGTAGGTTCATCTCTTGCATTAAAGCCCGTAAGTTGATCTCTAAGGGGTGTCTCTATCATCTTGTGAGGGTTAGGGATGTGGAGTCCAAAACCCTTCCTATAGAGTCGGTTCCGGTTGTAAATGAATTCCTTGATGTCTTTCCTAATGACCTTCCCGGTGTTCCTCCCGAAAGGGAAATAGATTTTGGCATAGACCTCCTCCCCGATACTCAACCCATTTCTATCCCCCCTTATCGTATGGCCCCGGCGGAGTTAAAGGAGTTAAAGGAACAATTGAGGGACTTGTTGGAGAAGGGTTTTATTAGGCCTAGCCAATCACCATGGGGTGCACCGGTGTTGTTTGTGAAGAAGAAAGATGGGTCCCTTAGGATGTGTATTGATTACCGGCAACTCAATAGGGTCACCATCAAGAATAAATATCCTCTTCCTAGGATTGATGACTTGTTCCACCAATTGCAATGGGCTAGCCATTTCTCTAAGATTGATCTTCGGTCCGGGTATCATCAAGTGAAGGTGAGGGAGTGTGACATTCCCAAGACAGCCTTCCGGACTAGGTATGGGCATTATGAATTTGTGGTCATGTCCTTTGGGTTGACCAATGCACCGGCTATCTTCATGGACCTAATGAATAGGGTCTTTAAACCCTACCTTGATTCCTTTGTTGTGGTCTTCATTGATGATATTTTAATCTATTCGCATAGCGAGGAAGAACATATGGGTCACTTGAGGGTTGTGTTGCAAAGATTGAGAGAGGAGAAGTTGTATGCCAAGTATGAAAAGTGTGAATTTTGGTTGAGGGAGGTTGCCTTCCTAGGTCATGTGGTGTCGGGGGATGGTATTAAGGTAGATCCTAAGAAGACCGATGTGATTAGAAATTGGCCTAGGCCATTGACCCCGTCGGATATTAGGAGCTTCTTGGGCTTAGCGGGTTACTACCGGAGATTTGTGAATGGGTTTTCTTCTATTGCTTCTCCCATGACTAAGTTGACACAAAAGAAGGCTAAGTTTGAGTGGACCGACGAGTGTGAAAGGAGTTTTCAAACCTTGAAAGATAAACTTGTGTCCGCTCCTATATTGTCACTACCGGATGGGCTTGAGGGATTTGTTGTGTATTGTGATGCTTCTAGAGTTGGCTTGGGTTGTGTCCTAATGCAAAATGGTAAGGTGATAGCCTATGCTTCTAGACAACTCAAAGTGCATGAAAAGAACTATCCTACGCATGATCTTGAATTAGCCGCGGTGGTGTTTGCTTTAAAGATTTGGCGTCATTACTTGTATGGGGTACATGTTGATGTGTTCACCGATCATAAGAGCCTCCAATATGTCTTCACCCAAAAAGATTTCAACTTGAGACAAAGAAGGTGGCTAGAATTTCTTAAAGATTATGATATGAGTGTGCATTATCATCCCGGTAAAGCTAATGTGGTGGCGGATGCTTTGAGTAGGGTGTCTATGGATAGCCTAGCTCATGTTGATATTGGTGATAGGGAATGAAACATCCGACAATTAGAAATAGTTTTGAAGAGGCTTAGAATTGGAAATTTTCAATTTTGGAAAGAATTTGAAAATCTGGAAATTTTGGCTAAGTATGGAAAATGTGAATTTTTGGACAACTTTGGACAGCCATAAATTCTATCTCAGGATGAGTTAGGTTGCGTTCCAGTTATGGTTACAAAGTTCGTGGAACGATCTTTCCAACGCCACTGAGTTTGCTCGATTCCGAGTTAGTATGAGTGAGATATGCCCTTTGAAAGTTGGGCAGTTGACAAGGAAATCTGTCCGGGAATTATTAAGGGCATTTCGGTCTTTTCCCTAGCTATTTCTTTTGAGGATATGGATCATTTTGTTCCATTTTAAGAGTGTGAAGGCTAGGGCTTGAGAGTGAAGAAGAGAAGAAGAAGAGAAGAAGGAGAAGAAGAAGAGAAGAAAGAGGAAGATCAAGCAAATCTCCGTCGTGGAAATCGTCGGGGGTGATCCCTTTTGAGGTATGTGAGTTCTTAGTGTGGTTGGTTCTTTCCCCCACATGCCAAACTCATTTTTTATTATTGAGAAAGGATTCATTGAGTTGTTGAAGTTGATAGTTGTATTGTTGAAGTTGTTAGTTGTTGTTGTTGAAATTATTGTTGGTTGTGGGACATGATTGGGTTGTGTTTTGAGTTGTAATCCATGGTATGTTGAGGGATATGATGATCCTTAGTGTTTGGGGTTGAATCCATTGAAGTAAGGATGGTTTAGAGTTAAAGAAAAAGGGGAGAAAAGTCGAGTTTTCTGGGGAAGGGACTGGCGCGTCGCGCCTGCCAGCGCGCCCCAAGAGGGTTCTGAACTTTACCCCTTGGGGCGGCGCGCCACTCAGAGCGCCAGCAGGTGCCTTCTTAGCTTCGAGGGCTGGCGCTCCGCGCCTTGCAGAGCGCCGAGGACACCATGTTCCCCCTTTCTTTCCATACTTTCTCATGCATGTTCCTAGATATTATACCTATGTTTCCTAGTTGTTTCCAACACTCTAAGGTACATTTAGACATCCCAAATTCATCCATAAACATGTGGTCATATACCTTAAATCCGTAATTCAATTCAAGGCAAGTTAGGATCGAAGTTAAGGTGAAGTTAGAGCATAGTCAAGTAAAGTTAAGAAGTAAGTCCAAGCAAGTCTTTAAAGCGTTTCAAGAGTCGTTATTGAACGTCTTAACGTCGTTTCAAGTCTCAAGTCGAGTTAAGAGTATCAAGTCTTAAGTTA
>NW_006238928.1:4016553-4017304 GCF_000226075.1 Solanum tuberosum
AGAAGGTACTCAAGGTTTTGTGGTGTATTGTGATGCATCTAGAGTTGGTTTGGGTTGTGTCTTAATGCAGAATGGCAAAGTTATCGCTTATGCCTCCAGACAGTTGAAGGTTCATGAGAAGAACTACCCAACCCATGACTTAGAGTTGGTCGCGGTAGTGTTCGCTTTGAAGATTAATTTGGCGTCATTACTTGTATGGCGTGCATGTTGATGTATTTACTGATCAAAAAAGCCTTCAATATGTGTTCTCTCAGAAGGAGCTTAATCTCAGACAGAGGAGGTGGTTAGAATTACTCAAGGATTATGACCTGAGTATTCTGTACCACCCAGGTAAGGCTAATGTTGTTGCTGATTCTTTAAGCAGGTTGTCTATGGGTAGCACCGCCCATATTGAAGAAGGAAGGAGAGAGTTAGCAAAAGATGTACACAGACTGGCATGCCTGGGAGTCAGACTTTCAGATTCCACAGAAGGAGGAATAGCGGTGGTTAATGCGGCTGAAACGACCCCAAAATGCCCGAAAATGTGCTTCGGAAACACCTATAATTGTATTTCATTATATCTCAAAATCCGTGCATGATTTTGGAAATTCGACTTCATATTCTTATTCATGGGGTCAAATTGAGTAGGAAATAGGTCTAACCCGAATTTTAGAACAATCGTATCAAAATTCGAAAATCGCAAAAAATGTGATTTTCAGGGTCACCTTTAAAGGAGCATATCTCTTAGCACACAAGTAACTGGAAGGGCCGC